>NC_135490.1:27330612-27634241 GCF_052094955.1 Ictidomys tridecemlineatus
AAATAAATTTTACAACTCAACAAAAAATAGACATACAATCCAATTAAAGAATAAGGAACATTCTTGAACAGATATTTTTCCTAAGAAGTTTTACAAATAGTCAATAAGAACATAAAAAGTTGAACATCAATTAGTCATTAGAGAAATGAAAATAAAAACTATAATGAGCTACCATTTTATACCTCATTCCTATTATTAAACAAAAGGAAATAATAGGCATTGGTGAGGATATGCAGAAACTGAAACCCTCATACTTTACTGATGGGAATGTAATATAACGTGGCATGGGCACTTTGGGAGAAAGTTGGAATAGTTCTTTAGAAGGTCAAAAACTGAGTTACTGTATAACCCAGCAATTTAACTCCCAGATATATTTGCAAGAGAATTCAAACAGGTATTCATGGGAATACTTATTTGTAAACACTCCAAGTAGCCCTATTTGTAGGAGCTGAAAGGTGGACAAACCCAAATATCAAGTGAAAAATGTTTGTTTTTTTTAAAGTGTGGTATATCTACACAATGAGATACTATTTAGGTATTAAAAGGAATAAAGTACTCAGGAGTGCTAAAACATGGATGAACATTGAAAACTTTTACTTATTATGCCAACTAAAAGAAACCAAGTACAAAAGGTCTCAAAATATGTGATTTAGTTTTTATGATATACTCAAAATAGACAAATCTGGAGATAGGCAAATGCAGAAAACAGGCAAATCCAACGTGGTTCTCAAAAGCTAAGAGGAGGGGAAATGGAAAAATGACTGCTTGATAGGGATGTGGCTAATGTTTGGAGTGACAGAAGTTACAAGGAAATAGATGGTGGTACATTTTGAACATACTATCAACGGTTGAAATTATATACTTTAAATTGGATTAACATGGTGAAATTAAGTTATGTGAACTTTATTTTACTTTTTAAAATTCTGCTGTGAAGACAAATCTTTGCTTCAGGTATTTTGTCTTCCTCCTCACTCCAAAGCCCTCACCATCTTCTCTCTTCAAACTTTTAAACTTCCCTAAAAATAACAAGTGAGAAAAAAAAACTGCTTTTCCAAATATCACAGTCAAAAATTTCAGAAATGAGAGCTTTGTGTTTTGCTTTAAATGGGTTTAGGATATATTAGGAAGATGAACAAAATTTGAATAATTCTGAATAAATTACTTTAACGGAGTGAACTTCTTGCTGTTTAAATGCAGAGAAAATAATAAACTTCTAAATTTGGATCCATTTAAGCTGTTCTTTCTAAAGGTTGCCAGACTAATCATTTATGTGCTGTAACTTCCTCAAGACTGCTTTCTTATGGTGGAAGATTTGTTTTTCTTCCTTTTTCTGATCAAAGCACTCCATTCAACAATATTCACAAAATGAGTGAGCCTGTGCCTTTTCCAGAACACCTTCCTCTGGAATGTCATGGGATCTTGTCATCCTCTAGTGGCTGTCTTCAAAGCTGCATTCCAGATAGAGGACCACTTGAGTTCAGCCAACAGTACTGCAATACTCTGAGCAGTTTGTACTTGATGGCTTCCTGGTGATCCATCATCTTTGAGGCTCATGAATGGCTGCCTTAGCTCTGCTCTAATGAAATCAATGAGTCTGTTAGTCTTTCAGTTTTCTCTTTTATGTCTTTATTCTCTATGAGGCCTCTAATATACCAAAAGACCAAGAGAATATTGTTTTTTGATTTTTTTTTCCTATTGAGCAATAACTCATTATTTGAGATGGGTGTCTATCAATATTATAGCCTCATAATATGTTTTCTCAATAAGGATAATCATAATTAAAACTATTTCAGTCACCCTATATATTATATTAAAACTTTTTCTCTTCTAACCACCTAGCCACAGTAGTTTCTTTTAGCCCACATGCAGCATTCTCAAAAAGCTTGTGGGTTTTTAATCCCACAAATATACAACGAGAAGTCAAGAAATAGCTTATATTTTATAAACTTTTGAATTTGGACTTACATTTTGTCACTGATTAAAAGAAGAAAACAAGAGGAGGAGGAGGAGAAGGAGAATAAGAAGAAGAGGAGGAGGAGGAGGAAGAGGAGGAAGAAATGTAGCTTCCTTTAAAATTCATTTTATGAAATGGAAATATCCTGTTTTGGTTTAAAATTTAATTTATGAGGTGGTAAAACAAATAATATAAGTGTCATATGAATGTGTAGAAATAGCATATACTATTAGGCAATTAATGAGCTCTTTTAAAAATAAATTTCTTTTTAAATTAAATGTTCTCTTTTGGAACTAGTTTAATACCATCTTAATAATTGAAGTAGATGAATCCCAGAATACTGCTGAAAATATCTAGAGGCTAGTATTTTGCTTATATTAACTATGTCAGTAATAAAAATATATTCTTTTAAATATTCTCAGTGTGTCTAACTTAAATAAGGTGTACTGCATAGTTATTTCTAATATTTAATACTTACTACTGTGGTTATGGACACCATAGTAAACAATTATACATAATCTGAGAGAGAGCAAGATGTATACATGTTATAGTAAATAATATTCTGTTGTTTCACTGGCTCTTTGTTAAATGCCCACTCCCAATTATATACCTATATATTATATAAATTGTCCCTGGTCTAAATTTTTCGTTATTTCTGTACTTTATGGTCTTGGTAGACTGGGGCTACCATGACAGAAGAATTACTTCCTTGAAGGGCAGTTAGGTCAAAGAATAAATATAATGTAATTGTATAAGTGTATATGAATTTTCCATTGGTTTTGATTATCAATTTTGCTATTCAAGATATTTGAGTTGGACTGTATTATGGTAAAATTATGTACAAATAGTCTTTTTAATATTTTTTTAGTTGTTGATTGACTTTTGTTTATATTCTTCTATGTGGTGCTGAGAATTGATCCCAGTGCCTCACACATGCTAGGCAAGCACTCTACCAACTAAGCCACAACCCCAGCCCACAAGTAGTCTTTTATATCAATATATTTATAAATATTTGATTACTTTCTTTAGTGTTTTTCCACTGATAAATCCCTATAAATTTGTAGTTGACTTAATTGACATTATTTTCTAAATACTCCTATAATATTGAAAAGTGATTTCTATGTGTTTTATTTTTTGCAATAAGTTGAGATAGTGATGAAACTGTCCGATATTTAAGAATGTCTGACATGTGTTTTTATTCTTTGGATTGCCCACAATAGGCAGTATTTGCTGAATTGAAGTTACACCTTGTACAACCACTACATAATATATTTTGTTTGAAATAAACAGATTTTCATATGTTAGAACTGCTTAAAACAGTATTCAAAACAGAACTTTATCTTTGTGTTACAATGAGTTACACAGTTTGCTTTTCAGTCTATATTAATGAACCAAGACTCTGCCTTATGTCACAGCTGGGCACTGAAACTCCTTTAAGTTCCCACACTGCTAATTCCCTGACTGGCCTCCCTAGGAAGGGATATTCTTTTAAGTCTGAGGCTGTGCTGTAAACATGCTCCTGTTTATTCCAGCTAATGAGGAACAGGCTGTCTGGAGATGCCTCTCCGAAGGAAATGCTGAGCAAATCCTTAGAAAACGAAGCTCTCCAGATTGATTAGAAAGATAACTTTTGGTAACACGTTGTAAGCAAAATTATAATATCAAACTCAAAAAAGGCAGATAAGATGTAAAACTTGCTTGGCTGTATTAACTTAGCTTGGGAGATGGCAAGTAAAGATGCTGAGATTTTCACTATCTTCTGCTCCCCCCCACAGTTGTGTTTTTGTTTCACTCTAATTTTGCTCTCCTGCTGGGAATCCTTTTCTGTGCCTTGTTATCTCTCCATGGGATCAGCCAGGCTGTCTCTTCCTTTTTTCTTCAGTTATAAGGTGTCTAATAGTTTATAGCCTTTTAATCTTATGGCTCTTCCTGTAGACAGTTTCAAATAGCTTCTGCAGCTGCTTTAGATCCTTTAATTTGAAAAGCTACTAACTTTTAAATCATAGGCTTTATTATTGAAAAGTTTTCTAAGGCTGTGCCTTACTGAGCATTGATTTTGTCCTTGGATAATACTTTTATTCAAAATATAAATTATGTCACTTATTTACTTAAACTACAGTAAATGGCCAATGATGAACAAGTGACAAGTCTTATTTTTCTGTGGCTTCTAATCAAATTTTAAATCTCTTGAATCTCTCTTCTCTATATTTGTCAACTCCTTGAAAAGACATGAACTACTTATTGGTCATTAACTTATATATAAATGCAAGTAGAAGTTTCATTCCCCTTACTCACTTGGAGGATACTGTAAATTTATCTCCATTGTTGATTCCTTTCCATCATGAAGAACCCCTGAATCTCCAATTGCTTTCCTGATGCTACTGAAAGATCTCTACTGTCAGTGACCCCTCATTAATCATATAATACTCCTTCAAGAAACATTTATGGGTTTTAGTTTAGTATGGGAAGATAGAGAATTCCACTTCAAACTTTATTCACTAATATTATTAGGTTATTTCCAGTAGTAAAAAAATGTCATAGGCATGATAAAAATTTTTCACTATTTTATTATTTTTTTTCCATTTGATAGCTGAAGAATTTGTGAATTTTGACAATATTACACATGATATTTAGGGTTGTAGGTCCTAAAAAGAACTGAGTTTGGAAAATAGCATGGTCATTTCCTTGGAGGAATAAATACTTCCACTAGTACTATTACAGTGTCACGTTTTCATCCCTCTAGAGCTTCTATCACTTCCAATATAATGGCAGAAGAGAATCAAGCCTCTTATTGTGAAAACCTTTTTTATACTTTTTTTCATTTACACTTCAAAATTGCAAAAATATGCAGCAGATAATACCAATGATATTTCAATAGGGATTCGAAGTAGTTAAATAAATTATTTGATCAAGTTTACTAAGTTAGTGGCAGAAATTTTTCAGTTTCTATGTTTGTGATCTACAAATTGCCAATGGGTCCAAATATATGGGCCATGGACCATCAGGGTTCTATAGGCTTATTTCAAAAGGCTCACATACCTACATATATACCAATAGCACAATTAAATTTTTGTTAACATTTTCACTATGATAAAGTTCAAATTTATTTTTTAAATGTAATTGGATTCAGAATAAATTTTGTCATTAAGAATCTTTAAAGCAATTATTACTGAAGAAAAAATTACAATCGTGGTATCTGGATTCTTTTTTAATACTAAAAAGGGATTTTTATACCAAAAAGTGTTGGAAAACATTGTATTAAAAAATCATGATTGGGGTCTCTGGGCCACAAATAAAGCTGAGAAGAAAAGCCTTGATGACAGATAATAAAGCTTCTTTTGTTTTCTTATGAATCTTTCTTGTAGCTTTTGGTTCCATCCATTGCCCTCCCATTCAGAGTGTATCTTCCCTCTCTGATGACAACAAACAAAATACTCAATCACCTACTTAAAACGATCATTGTATTCATTGTTTGCCTTACCTAAGTCCTTGAAAATGCTCATCTTGCTCGATTAACTAAATCCATGGTGAAATTTCTATACCAACCTATTTTCATGCCCTATATTTCTCTATAAAAATAAAACATTGATACCAAAGTGAATAATTCTCCTGGCAACTGTGCCTTCATTAAGAACTGTAAATTGGTAATTGTTACATTTTTCCATCTCTAAAAATTCTCAAAACTTGAAAAGATAATAATATAAAATGGTAATACTTTGTCAAATATGGCTAGTGTTCATATATACCCAACACCTGGGAGATCTATGTGAAGAGTTCCAAAGGAACAGAGATTTTACATTACTTGAAAATTATCATGATAAACTGCCACACTTTCACAGATATTGGTAGAGACACAAGATTCCAGGGTTGGAGACAGACAACAAATGTGTTACCCTGATCAAATCAATAGCTAGCATATCATTGTTTTCTTATATATAAATTTTTTTAATAAAAATTTTTGTTGAATGTCTGTGTTGGGCCTGCCTATTTACTAAACCCCTTATAAATATCAAACTATTTTATTCTTACATCAGAAATTTAAGGTAATAGCACGTTGTGTGTGGCAGATAAATCTGAGCTTCAAAAACAGTAAAGATTCCAATATTACAAATTTGATGAACTGAAATTCATGATCCAACATTAGGCCTGACAAATCTCATGTGCATACATTTTTTCAAAAGTAACACATTAAATTTGTACACTTGTGAGGTTTACATATGAAGTTAATATGAAGTTAAGAGACTTAGATCATTCTAGAATATAAGAATTCATTTTTCCATTTCAAAGTAGCATCTGCTCTTTGAATGTTAGGGGCTCTGTCTTATGTTCACCTTTGCATCTCAAGCACTAATGAAATATCTAGCATAAGTTAAATGCCCAGTAATGGCTTTTGAATTCCTTCCTCATGCTGTCTACTTTTCCTGCATTTGGTGGATCAAAATATACTGTTGATTATTTATCAAAAATGCCTTTCAAATTTGACCTTTTTCTCTTTATTGGCACTGCATTTATATAAGCTATTATATGTACTGAATCCTGTCCTCTCAAAATTCTTACAGCCACATCCCTGATGTGAGTGTACTTTGAAGAGATAATTTATAGGCAAATAACTGAGAGTGTGGTATTCAATACAAAGTTGATAGAATATCATTTAGAATAATGTAGCTTTTTCTGGCTTTAAACCTAACTATTTACTATAATACATACTCTATGCCACAGTAGTAATGCAGAACTATTCATTGTCATATCCTTATTCCATAGTAGTTGAGTATAAAATATTAGGTCATCAGAATGGGGCCCTCTTCTAATATTAAAGGTATCATTATAAGAAGAATAATAAACACCAAGAATGCATGAATAGAGAAAAGGTCATGTGAGGACACAGCAAGATGGCCATCCACAGGCCTAGGAAAGAGACCTCAGGAGAAACCAAATTTGCTGACACCTTGATATTGAACTTCCCACTTCTAGAAGTGTAAGGAAATAAATTTCTGTTATATTAGTCACTAAGTCACTAAGTCTGTGGTACAGACAGATGGATATAACCCCCTTTAGTTACAATGAGGTTATATCCAGATAAATCCATTGTAAATTGAAAATACCATAAAGAGAACATGACTTTAATACAACTAACCATCTACCAGCACACAGTACACTGTTGGTTGTTCATCCTCATGATCACATGGCTCACTGGGGGCTGAGGCTGGCGGCAGTCACCCAGCATCTTGAGAGTATCATATCACATATGGCTAACCAAGAAAAGATCAAAATTCAAACATTGAAATATGGTTTCCACTGAATGTACACCATTTTCACACCAACATGAAGTCAAAAGATCATGAACTGAACCATTCTAAGTCAAGGACAGAGGTATTCTTTTTGAAGCAGGACTAGTTAGTTAATATAATCCTCAGAATTTGTCTTCTAAGAAATTGAAACCATTTCCTAATCTTTCTATTCTTCCTAGCTTCTTATTGGGTGGGAACCTCTAATTTTTTCATTTAATTGGGGTAACTTCTGATCAAGGAACACAGTTGCCTCATTTGCAGGAGGCGGCTCAGGTCATTCAAAAAAAGTTGGTTGTGGGAGGTGGTCACAATTCCTTAGATTGGTTTTCAAATCAATTTCTTCCTATGTCTTTTATATAATGTCTTTTATATAATATCATGGACACCGAAATTATATTTTAACAGCATTTTTATAAAATTGTCTCTCATTATTTGATCCTTAAAATGAATCTGTAAGAAATATCACATAGAATCCTTCAATTCATACTTGAAGAAATACATTTAGAATCTGACAGACACCAAGTGACAAAACAGCATAGACTGTAATACTGCAGACTCAAAGCTCACTGCCCTTTCCACTCTATCATATTTAAAAATGACACAACAGATTATATTCATTTGTTCTGCACAGTGGAATTGCAGCAAACATATATTTAATTTATTTGAATTAAGTTACAAGAGAAAGCCCATGGTAGATATCATTTAAATTAAACATAGACTATTGTGTCAGACATCTTACTGAATAAGCACAGACCCCAGGCAATGGAGTCAATCAAGCTTGAAAGAGTAATTTAGGTTCAGTGAATCTTTTGAACAAAAATGATTCATTTCAAGGGGTCTCAAGCATTGATAAAGAAGTAAAAATATGTTGTTCAACCCTAAGTTGATAATAGAGAAACTGAATAAATTAATATTGAGGAATATAGATCATCTTTGCTTAAGGGAACAATACTATATTCTAACAAGTAGATCTTTTCTTAATCTTTGAAAATTAATCTTGGAAAAATTAATAAATTGGCTTTCCAGCTTCTGTATCTATTTCTTTTGAGTGTGATTGTGTGAAAAGCATAGACAGCTTTTCCAGGATTTAATCACCTCCTGTTGAACCAAACGCCTTAAAGTAGGCAATTTCTCAACCTATAAATCCAAGGACTAGCTATTGGCTCCCTGTTAGCTACAAAGACATAAATATCTCAGACAGGATGCTGGAATTCCTCTAGACAGCTTCTTTACAATAAACAATAAGTGTTCCAAAAAGAAAAATTTCCATGTAATATTTTTCTTACTGATATTCTCTTTGTCACTGGAAAATGGCTGCTCCTGCATAGTACCTATCTACGCTACAACCTGGAAAGTAATTTTGTGAATTTATACACGCATAGGAAGAACATATTAAGAGCATAGCCTAAACTACTGTCATGATATTACAAAGGAGGTAGGTTATCCTGCATTCTACATGTCACATGAACTCTGCCTTGGTTTGGATGAGTGTCCCCCCCCCCCCAAAGGCCCATATGTCAACAACTGAGGCAAATTTGGGAGATGATGGAACCTTGAAGAGGTGGGCTTCATGGAAGGAAGTTAGGTTACTGGTAAAAGGCCTTGAAGAAGATATTGGGACCCTACATGCTCCCCACCTCTCTCACACACACCCCTCCCCCACATAGAGTCTTCCATATATTCTCTTGCCCTTCTAATTTCTTCTTGTACTTAGGATACAAATAAATACAGAGCACCACAAACCTTTATCCAATCTATTTTGAAGAATATTTTACTATGTGTCCATCTCTTTGTTCTTTCTTAGTATCCACATGACTAAATTGAAATGAAATGAAATGCTAATATGGTCAATCTGTTTTTTGTTTTGTTTTGTTTTGGTTTTGGTACTGGGGATTAACCACTGAATCACATTCCCAGCCCTTTTGTATTATTATTAATTTTTTTTTGAGACAGGATTTTCCTAAGTTCCTCACTATAGGTCTCACTATGGTCAATCTGGTTTTTATCTGACTAGTTTTATCTGACTGTTTTTATCTGACTACATTTTCATCTTTAGCCAGGAAAAAAATATAAAACTTGTCATTCCCCGATTTCTTTTTGTGTGTTTTATGTCTTTTCTCATTGGACCATTTGACACTCCTCATCCAGGGTGTATATTTATAAATTCAACTAAGTATGGACAGAAAAGGTTTTTGAAAATAATTGTGTCTATATTGAACATGTACAGACTTTTCTTTGTTATTGTTCCCTAAACAACATGGTGTAACAGCTATTCACAGAGATTTACATTGTGTTAGGTATAAACAACCTAAAGATAATTTAAAGTATACAGGAGGATGTACATAGGTTATATGCAAATGCTATGGTATTTTATATAAGGAACTTGAGCATCTTCCAATTTTGGTTTCCACAGGAGTTCATGAAACCAAACACTCACAGATGCTCAGGGGTAACTGTGCTTCATTTTCTATTCCTGAATACAATAAAATGTAGTATAATTATATATTTTCTATCTTAGCTATAAATATGAGCTGTGTTAAGGTTTAGATATTTCACATCTAAAATCAATGAAATAGTTTCCTTGTGAATGTAGACTAGTGATGTCATAGATGGAGGTATTTCTTAGTGAGAAAACAAGCTATAAGTATTTTTTTTTTTTTTTGGTACCAGAAATTAAACTCAGGAGCATTCAACTACTGAGCCACATCCCCAGCCCTATTTTGTATTTTATTTAGAGACAGGGTCTCACTGAGTTGCTTAATGCCTTGCTGCTGCTGAGGCTGGCTTTGAACTCGAGATCCTCCTGCCTCAGCCTACTGGGTTTACAAGTGTGCGCCACAGCACCCAGATAAACTATAAGTATTTATGTAAATATCCATGTTTAAGCATGAAAATGTCATGTTAGACATATCAGACAACATTTTACATAACATTTAGTATTATTTAAAGAAGATTGAGATATAAATTCTGATTATTAAAAGAGGAATGAAAGGAATATTAGGCTAAGAAGAGTATAGATACCATTGCATTGTTTATAAGAAAATGTATCCAACAATTTGTGATAAAAGTGGTTTTTGCCAGCACATTAAAAAATATTTCACTGAATCCTAGGGATGATATAAGAATGATTTTAAAAGTTTGAATGTAAGTAGAAAATTGCTTATTTTAATTTCAAATCTGTTGTGGGATTTTTTAATGGTAAATACATAGTATTTTTATTTTTTGGTCAATATGATAAGCACATTAGAAATTACTCCAATAGTGGTTAAAAGTAGACTTTAAATTATTAACTTATCTTTATCTATTCTACTTCTTAAATAAATTCAACTTTAGATAAGTTTGCATCATTTCCAATTGCAACTTTCTATCAAAGAGGGAAAATAAACAGGATACACTTGACATCTTATTAAAATGCAAAATGACTACTTTTCTGAATATTGGTCATAATATTACATTCTTAAAAAGATATTTCTTGAGTGACGAAAATTTGTTAGTTAAGACTTAAATACAATCAGATACAAAAATTACTTCTATAATTACTAAACTATGAGTACTTATATACAATTTATGGATGCAATTGAATCTTTTCTTTGCCGAATCTCTCACTAACTTGACTCAAGTGTAAAATATTTTCATAGTGGGTGATCTTATAATGTAGTTTCTCACTACCTATGGATAGCACCAAAAGAGTAAAAATATTAAGTGATTTTTAAAACTCATTGCTTAGAACTTATGTCATGAATTGTGTATAAGTTTTCATTTAAACATAGTAACAATATCATCACTTAATTTCCAGTTTAAAGCATTCCACTACAATGACTCTATGTTTCTTTGTGGTATAATCATGGGAAGTTCACCTAAGGGTAGAGTGGTAAATGTAGACAATTCTGGCTTATTGCAACACATGGGGACAATATTTGGCCTTCCAATAAAGGATTACTTGGTCCAAAATTTAGCACGCAGCATCTGGTATTCAGGATAACATCATGTTTTTCTAAAAACCCAAGTCAAAGTTCTGGCAGAGTAGCATCCCAGCGTACTTGCAGTGTGTTTGCCAGTATTTTTTTTTTTCCTGCCCAGGCAAAACTGCATTGTCATTATGCCAGTGATATTCATTTAATACCTAATAATAGCCTACACACTCTTGTAGTCTTGAAAATGTAAGATTGTTGCAGGATCAGAATAGATATGAGCATAAACTGTAACTAATTAATAATCCACATGAATTGCCATGAAATAATAGCTTCATGGGTGCTCGGAATATAATCTAGCATCAAACTTGTAGTGTCAAAGCAATCTTTTGACAATCATCTAACTTAATTTGAAATTTCATAATTGAAGACTGTGTATAGACTTTCTTTTATTAAATATAAGTTAACTTGTAAACCATAGAAAAATAACTGTCCCCATGATTTTGTGCTGTGTGATCATATTGGAAAATTTTTCTAAAGTGTTAAAAATATTTGTTCAATAATGGATAATCTTGGAGAGCTTATATTTTCAGTGCCCCTTATTGAGTCCCATTTTCCAATTACTCTTCATGAATAAATTTCCACAAATCTGCAGTTCAGCCTCAACAACAACGCAATCTCTAGATCAAAACAGGTCTGAGTTTAATGTCTGTATCCTTAACTCTAGATGCCAAATTCCCCCTACTAAAGCTGGGTTAATACAAGTGTATTATCTCTTATTCATAATTCCCAAACCCCAAAACTACTGAAAGCAATTTTTTTTCTTAGTTGACAGAAAAATCTGACCTGATCTGAACCCATTGTCCACAAAAATCTGTCCTGACTCAACCTGACAGGAAACTCTTTAGAAGCTTTGCATATTCCATTCTGTGCAGATACCCTCACATTTGAGTGAGGAAGTTATGTTTATAACAGAGAGATAAAATATTTCTGAATTCTGAGACATATTTATCCTTAAGGAACTCATATAAAGGATTATGGACCTGTCATACCAGCGGTAAGGACTGCGATGCCGAGTAGGAAAGTAATGCATATCAGTAAATGGTGTTTAGCACAAGACAGGTTTTCAACAAACACATTATTCTGTTCTTTAACAACAAAAAAAATGTTCTCTGCAAAATTATATTCAAGCTACAGATTTATTTCCTTCTATATCCCTCCAATAAATGAAATGACATCATTTTTTAAAAATTCCAGTTCAGGTCTATAAGATATAATAAACAAATTACAATCACCAATGTTAGAATCATTCTATCAAAATATTTTTTTATTAGTAGTATTGTATCACTGTCCTAGACCGGGAATGATTTCTGTCTTACCTCAAAGGGCTCTCAAAGAACTTGTAGTATAGTGTGACCAACGTACACTGGAAGACCACTAGGTCCCTGAAATACTGGGAATAACTAAGTTTAAAAAAATCCAAAAACCAATAGAAAAAAGTGTGATACTATCTGGAGATAGTGCATATCTTATAGCTTAAGGTCTTAGTCCTATAAGTCTGTCCATCCCTTCAGGTGCCAGTAACAAATCCTAGGCCTCTGGCACTACTGACTACCTGGCTAAAATTGAAGCTTCCCATATTCCCTTCCAAAGGATTGATAATTTGCTAGAATGGCTCACAGAGAAATCATGTTCCTTATATTTACTGGTTTATTATAAATGATATAAATGAATAGCCAGCTAAAGAGGTACCAAAGATATGGGGCCTGAAGGGTCCCCAAATACAAGAGTGGTTATTTCTATGGAGCTGGTGTGTGTCATCCACTGGTAGGTGGATGTGTTCACTACTTAAACTCAATAAATTTCATTACAAAGTGTTTATATGGTTCAATCTCCAGTTACTCTTCTCTCCCTAGAAGACTGGGGAAGGGCTGAAAGTTCCCTCCCTCTAGCACTTGCTATTTTTGGTGCCCAACCTCAGCCTGAAGTTTTCCAAGGACTCCATCATAAATCACCCTACCAGCATAGAATCAGGTATGATCAAAGTGACTTCTTGTGATCAACAGATGATTACCCTATCATTCAGGAAATTCCAAGGTTTTGGAGTTCTGTGCTAGGAGCTGGGATAAAAGCCAGATAAATTATACAGGACATATAAAAATATTTGTTGAGAATCCTTTTATTTCCAGATCAACTATAACATATAGCAACTATATCAGTATGGTTAATATTGGACCTCACACAATAAGAGAAAGAAAACTATATGTTTTGTTATACTAAAACTCTTGAGACTGAGGGATCTATGAAATAATAGGTTAATTGAGACATTATATATGCTAGGAAAAAAAAGGCCAGATCCTAAAGCAAGTTTCTGCAATTCTTCCTAGAAGCAATCCAGGTAGCAGTCGAAATGTCTACCCAACCTGGAAAGAAGAGCGTTTTTATAAAATTTGGAACTTGGGGAAGAAAATTACAAGGTGTTCATATTGAACCTGCATTGGCTATAGATAAGCAGGTGGGATTTTAAAAAAGCTTTTGGCTGAGAGGACAGTTCATACAGAGGATTACTTGCTGCTATTATATGAATTTGGGTTAATGTTCCAGAAAATTTATATATATATATTGCAAGGTGCTCAGCTGTGATGAGAGTTAAGTCAAGGTTTTACATATTCAGAAATGTGAAAAAGTATTTTTTGTTGGTTTTGCCCATTGTTGCTAACTGATTAACTTTTCTTATTTTTTCCCCTTCTGTCTTCTGGCCTTTATAATTAAATTTAGAACAATCTCAGAATTTTTCTTAATGTAAGTTTGTAGTAGCAAAACAACACAGAGAGATAAGTAGAGTCTGTCTGAAAAGAGATTTTAACAAAATACAAGTTGTTGTTAATACCCAGCAGTTCTTTGATTTCGTGACTCACAGACCCTTTAAAAGCTTCCTTATTTACTTGAAGAAATGTTTGACCTGAGCTTTGAGAAATATCTGGTGTTCTCTGGTTGGCTTCCTGGGCCAACTTGGCCAGGCCATAGTGCCCAGTGATATAATCAAACACAAATTTAAGTATTAGCTGGGAAGGTGCAGAAGGCCCTCTACATTTTTGGATTTAATTAATCACAGATGAAAAATATTAGAAAACAGTGTCTGTACTGAACATGTATGAACTTTTAAAAAATTGTCCTTTTTCTCTAAACAGTATCTAAGTATAACTATTTTGATAGCATTTGCATTATATTAGGTATCTAGAGATGATTTAAAGTATACAAGAATTTGCATACATTGTATGCAACATTGTGACATTTTGTATCAGGAATTTGAGCAACTTTAGATTTTGGCATCCAGGTGGGGTGCTGGAAATTATTCCCCTCAGATATTGAGGGATGATTATGTTTGTCAATGTGGTTGACATTTACAATCAGCTGACTTTAAGTAAAGGAAATAATTGTCAATAATTTGGGTGGACCTAGTTCAATCAGTCTAAGACTTGAGAATCAAATTGAGATTTCCTAAGGAAAAAATTCTGCCTTAAAACTGCGAGATGAATTCTTGACTGTTTCTAGTCTGCAGGGGGATAAAGAAACAAACTTTTATCCTCCTCTTACCACTCAGTACAACACTTTTGACATCAGATGTATGGAAAATGTTTCCCACACACCAGGTAATTTTCCAGAGGACACCAGCTGAGTGTCCTGTGATCAGACCAATCTTGGCACTACCTACATGGGGACAGCATCAGATCTAACAGGCATAGCCTTCAGTGACACAGAACTACTCTACTGAACACATAAAAACATTAGGTGCCAATCACAGGCAATAAGACACCTATATTTTTTGACTGACTGCTTTACATAGGGCTCCCACCACTTCCTCCTTGAGATCATTAGTTTACTAGAGTGTCTCATAGAACTTGAGCAATACTGAAATTATGTGAAAGGGTACAGACAAATGCAAATGAAAATATGCATAGGGAGAGTTCTGGAGCTTCAGTCACTACAGGGTTGAGGTGTGCCAACTCTATACCAGCACGCTGATTTTTTTTTTTTTTTTTGCTGACAAGGAAGCTCTCCAAACCCCACAGTTCAGCATTTTTTATGGAAACTTCATCAAGTAGACATAACCAATTACTAACTCCATTTCCAGCCCTGGTCTGCTTTGGGGGGAATAGGACTAGGGTGTGGCTGAAAGCTTCAAGCTCAAACACAACTTTGGCTTGGTTGTTCTGGTGATCAGCCTCATCCAGGAGCCCACCAAGAGTCATCTCATTAGAACAAAGGCACTCCTTTCACCCAGAAAAATTCCAGGGGATTTATGTCAGAAACAGGTGTCCAAGATCAAATATTAGAACAAAAGATTCTCTTAGCACCTATTACTCAGGAAATTGCAGTGGTTTTAGGAGCTGTGTGGCTGGGACTGGGAGCAGAAAACAGCATGTATATTTCTTATTACTATTGCACCTTCCCTACAAAATTTTAGATTTGATAGCTTTATGATCACATCATCCAGTTCCTTGTTTTTCAGAGGAACCCTGACAAAAATCACTATCAAAAGCTTTATTATTATATTTCATATTCAAGAAATGTAAAGACAGAAATCATAAACATTTTCAAACATCTGGCAGTAGAACCATTCTCAATCTTGTATAGTTGTAGATTAATATCTTAAGTTTGTACTAAAGCACAGACTGATAGGAAGTTAGGTGTATTGATCATTCTGGTTTATTGCTGAATAAGATTATTGATGGATTAATCAATTAAAATTTGTATTTATAATACTTCAGAAAATTTCTTCCACGACACAGCCTTTTAAAAAATGTTTCTGAAATGGAGAGAAAAATTGGAAACTCAACCCCCAACTTTAACATCAAACATCTGCTAAGGAAACAAAACAGACAATGTAGGTGTATGGCACTGCATTGGGTTGGCATCCAAATAATGTAAACATTGTTAAAACCGGTTTATAGCAAATTAAACAGACTAATTTTTTAAATGCAATTAGTCAACTGTTTTTCAACCTCCTAAACTTCTTCAGAATGTAAAACAAATCATGAAATCACATATAGGCATCCTTTATAAACACTGTTCCGTATAGAAGCAGAAACAAAGTTTTGAAACTCAAAAGACCTGAGATTGAACTCCAAATTTCATCTGGGTAAGCCAGGAAGGAATTAAGTAGTCACTTTCAGGTTCAGTTTCCTCATCTGGAAAATAGAGAAAATGAAACTTACCTCAAAGTTTGGTTAGAAGGACTGATGACATAGGCAAAAAGCACCTAATAAGGATAGATTTCAGTCTAGTTTACTTCCTCTGTTATAACTTGCTACTCCTCTAGCATTTGTATTTAAAATTAGAAGAAGCAAAGCTAGTGACCACTAGAGGAACACCTGTCACAGGAGCACAAGCAAGCCAATACTGTCTCTAAGCCAAACTGAGTTAGCACCATGGTTCCCTTTCTTTTTTGCCTTCAAGGACACTGTTACTCTAATGTGATTTTCCTGCATGCAAATTTGTTGTGATATAGGTTTGCTTCCTTTCTACTTTTGATTCATTTAACAGGTTTTGGCATCAGAGTTCTTAAGGTCTCTCATGCTGGATTATTTTCCCTGACCCTGTTTTGTAATATTCACTTGTTATTGTTTTCCTGCATTCTTGCTATTATGCAGCTCAAGATGAAAAACATTTTTAGATATATTTCCATTCAAATTTGTCACATTAAAACTGAACAGGCATAGTGTATCTTTGACTTATCTTTCACTATGAAAAGCACCACGCTATTAATATTAATATTAAAATCCAAAAGGGCTAAAAAAATCACATGTATATTTTAATGAGAATACATTCAGTATATTTCCTCAGGATTACTTATGATGTATTCAAAGATATTCTAACACATAAGGTGTAAAGTATATGTGTTTGAGAATCTATAACAGAAACATTCCTAATAACAACTACAAAACAATATTGTTGCTCATTCAGCAATATTGGTATTCCCTTTCTTCCCCACAGCAAACATTTTGCTTGGTATGGCTAAATTGTTACTCATAAATAATTTACCCTAATATGCAATATCTAAGAGATTCATAAAGTTGCCTTATTATTTCCTGTTGATGTTTTCTTCTTTCATTTTCTCATAGCATTCAATTTTTTTGTAAATTCAATGATAATTAGAATAAGATTCTCCCAGTTTTGTTTTTTTATCTTTTTTTTTTTTTTAGGGGGTAACAGGGATTGAACTCAGGGTCTCTCGACCACTGAGCCACATCCCTAGCCATATTTTGTATTTTATTTAGATATAGGATCTCACTGAGTTGTTTAGCACCTTGCTTTTGCTGGCTTTGAACTCATGATCCTCCTGCCTCAGCCTCCTTAGCCACTGGGATTACATGTGTGGGCCATCCTACCTGGCAGGATTCCAAATCTTAAGCTAAAGATACTCTACTCAAAGTTAGAAAGATTTAACAGAAAAAACATCCTAAAAATCCCTTTTTAAAAGGAAATAAAAATACTAGAAGTAAAATAAATCATAGTAATACAACTGCAATGGATATTTAATAATTTAAATTCATTAAAGATGTCGCATTTATATGAATTAAAGAAAATAAGAAAGGAAGCATTTCTTTTCTCTGAGCCAAGTTCTGTCAAGGCCTTTGGCTGCTGTACAATAGATAATTTTCTCCAGCAAATTACAGAAACTTTACAAAAGCCACCAGGCATTATAAACAGGGTGGAATGATATAATTGTTTTGTGATTAGAATGAGAGGAATCTTCCCAGGGAAGCCTAATCCATCAGCTCAAATAATGCTTATAACCTTACAGCTGATATGCTTAAACTATAATACAAAAACATATCTGAAATATTTTAGTGAAATTCCTGTTTCAATGTTTCTTGGAGTATGTTTTAATTAAAATACAATATTCCAAAGGATAAAATCACTATAACTTTTACTCTGAAGTTTGGTATCAAGCTGCTCTACTTTTGTTTAATTGCAATGGGAACTAGTTGTCTTTCAACTCTTAAAATGGGGCATTGTTGATGCTAAATAAAACTATTAGGGAAAAGTGAGTGTTGTTTTGTTTATGTAACATTGAGTCAAAAGAGAGATTTTAAGTAAAGACTGCATGAGTAGGTAGCAGAATAGTTCCAGAGAAAAGTATACTTTAATATAATGTAATATGGAGGGTGGGAGAAAAAAGAAGAAAAACTATTTTCAAAGTCTCTTAACTTCCTCCACTCAACTTTGGTCAGATTAACTTTTTAGAAGCTATAATAAAGAAATAGCATCACAATGTTAATAATGAGTCAACTGACACAAATAAGTGAAAAATGTTTAGTAAGTTTCATAATCAATCAGTAGGAGTGCTAGGGTGACTAGAAACAAGCACCCTATTACATAGAGTCCTGGAAATCTGAAAGTAAGGGCTAAGATTATTTTAAAAGTTCAAGAAAACTAAGTAAAAACTAGATTACTTGATTAATTGCAAAAATCACTGCAAAGATACCACAACAAACACAAGAGAAGAAGATGACTTAGTTATTAAAGACAAGCAAAGGTGTTTAAAATAGAAAGTAATGTATTCAATGTGGCCCATTTGTGATATATTTCAAGTAGCTAATTTTCTTTCCCAAGAGCAGTAAAGACAATTTAAAGGGTAATAATTCTCAAAATTTTGGGAAGTATGAAAATGATTCTTGTAGCATATACCTCATGTTGGAGGAAAAATTGAAAAATTACAAATAAAAATTTAAATGACTATAACTTCTATACATCAGATAAATTGACATTCTACTAATGTAATAAATTTTACAATCATCTAAATATAGGAATTTACCTTATATGTGCATTTTATTTAAATAAAGGAATTACATTTTTTTGCAAATTATAATTTCTTATGGAATGTAAAATGTATCATTTTTCTTTTCCCTTAAGGTGCTAGACATGACCTGAGGACTAAGAAATGTCTGAAATCATAGTTACTTAAGTGCCGTATCCCCAGTTTTTTGACAATGTTGCTTAAATGCCATATTCGCATTTTAGCCTCCAGTTTCTTTTCCATTATTATATCAAAGTGCTTGAGACTCTTCTAATAAGAAACACATCATTTTATGCCTTAAAATAAAGTTCATTTGACCCTTTAAACATCTCAGGAGAATGTAACCACCCGTGAGTTAAACTACATTTAACATCCAATATTAGAGTTTCCTAATAATTAGTGCTTCCTGAGATTAGCTCATGGACTATTTTAGAAACTAGGGGCCCTAACATTGACTTTTCATAGGATTTAACTCATAGAGAACTGTCATGGTTTAGATATATGGTGTTCCCCAAAAGCTTACATGTGAAATAATGCAAGAAAGTTTTGAGGTGAAATGATTGGATTATGACAGCCTTACCCTAATCAGTGTGTTAATTCCCTGATATGGAACTGTAGGCAGGTACCTTGTGGCTGGAGGAGGTGGATCCCTGGGGCCTTTGGGTTTATATTTTCTCCTTTTTGAGTAGATAGCTCTCTCTCTCTCTCTCTCTCTCTCTCTCTCTCTCTCTCTCTCTCTCTCTCTCTCTCCTGGTGCCAGGTCCCTAGCTGCTTTTCTCAACATGCACTTCTTCCCTGATGTTCTGCCTCATCTCAGGCCCTGAGGAAGGGAGTTGGCCATCTGTGGACTGAGACCTCTGCAAACGTGAACCCCAAATAAACTTCTCCTCCTCTTTTTTTTTCTTGTCAGGTCTTATGTTCGCAGCAGTGAAAAAGCTGACAAAAACAAGAACATACTCACAGAAGTGATAGAGACCTAAAATAATGACATTTAAAGATTAGTGTCTAGAAGCCTGAAACAATTCCTAAGTTCAAAATTTCAGGTAAAAAGTGTTAGAGGAAATGATTTCAGCAAAGGAGATAAAAAGGCATCATAAAAAGTATTTAATTAACCTCCTAAAATGCAGGATAAGTGGTATAAAAGTAATAAAGAATAGAAAAATAGAAAAAAATTATGAGGATGATAGATTTAAAACTAATCATATTAATAATTTCAGCAAACATAATTGTTATAAATACCACAAATCAAAGTCAGAGTTTGTTAAATTGGATAAAAAAAACTAATTCTATTACTCATAATATCAAACTCATACAAAATTGGGTTGACTCTGTCATGATGTCATATCTCTCATTCCTGATACTTGTAAGATACTGATATTTGTAATTTTGTTCTGTTCTCTCTTTTTCTGATGACTCTAACTAGAATTTTACTGAGTTTTATTGATCTTCTCAAAAACTGACTTTTAGTTCCAATTTGTTCCTGTTTTCTGGGAGACAGTGAAGGATGTGACTGATTTTATTTCCATGATTATGTTGCTCACATGGCCAAGGATTTTATATTGCAGTTGTCTCAAATCAGGTAATATTTAATTATAAGAGAGATTACCCTACATGGGCCTCTCTCACTTTGCACAAAATTCAACTCACAGTGAATCAAGAACCTAGACATTAGCTCAGAGACTCTGTTCCTATTAGAAAAAAAAAGTTGGCCTAAGTCTCTACCATGTCAGCTTAGGAACCAACTTCCTCAAAAAGGCTCCTAAAGCACAAAAAGTAAAATAAAAAATTAATAAATGGGATATAATTAGCTTCTTCACAGCAAAATAAACAATCAAAAATGTGAAGAAAGAGGCCATAAAATGGGAGAAATTCTTTACATCATCACCTTAGATACAGTATTAATCTTCAGGATATAAAATAACTCAAAGAACATTACACCAAAAAAATAATAATAACCTAATCAATAAATGGGCAAAGAAACTGAATAGGCACTTCGCAGAAAAAGAAATACATAAAAAGGTAAAAAAAACTTATGAAAAATGTTCAACATCTCTATCAGTAACAGAAATACAAATGAAAGCTACACTGAGATTCATCTCACCTAGACAGAATGGCAATTTTTCAAGAATACAAGTGACAATCAATGTTGGTGAGGATATGGGGGAAAAGGTTCACTTATACATTGTTGATAGGACTGCAAATTGGTGCAACCACTCTGGAAAGCAGTGTGGAGATTCCTTAGAAAACTTGGAATGGAATCACCATGTGGCCCAGTTATCCCACTCCTCCGTTTATACCCAAAAGGACTTAAAATCAGCTTACTACAGTGATGTAGCCACGTCAATGTTTATAGTCATTGCTTCCTGTGAGACCATTTACTCAGTTTCCCCAAACTGGGCTGATGAGGGGATTGGAATAAAGACAAGCAAACACAGAAGGACAGAAAGCAGTACCTGGTGAAAGCTGACCTCTGACGGAGGAAGACTGACAATAAGCAGACTCTGCTTTTATTTAAGAGGGTTTTTACCTCAAAGGGTTTCACTTTGAGAAAGTTATTTCAAAACAGAACCAGTGTCAAAAGTTTGAACAGCCCAATTACAGTCACCAGCTAGTGCCCACAATTCTCCATCCTTCAGTGTCTGGCACCTGAACTTTAGGTCATGAACTGAAAAACTCCATGGCAACCATGGAATTTCCCTTTAAACAGAGAATCATCACACAACTGGGCAGATTTCTCTGTGCCTTTGCACCAAGAAATTAACAAGGGAGGTGTCAGTCTCTGTCTCTGGGCAGTTCAAGGCAATGATTCATTCACTGCTTCTGACATATAGCAGCTCAATTCACAAAGCCAAGCTTTGGAACCAACCTAGGTGCCTTACAACAAATGAATGGAAAAATAAAATACATATTATATTATAATATAATTGAATATTACTCATCCATAAAGAAGAATGAAATTATGGCATTTACTGATAAATGGATAGAACTGGAGAATATCATTCTTAGTGAAATAAGCCATCCCCCAAAATGAAGGCAGAATGTTCTCTCTGATACATGGATGTTAACCCAACAAGGGGGAGGAAGATAAGAAGTTCATTAAACTAGACAAAGGGAAATGAAGGGAAGGGAGAGAGGACGGGAATAGATATGACAGTAGAAAGAATTAGACATACCTTTTCAATCCTTATATATGAATGCATAATCAATGTGACTCCATATACAACCAAAATAATGGGATCCTAATTGGAACAAGTTATTCTTATTCTTTGTATGTATAATATGTCAAAATATAGCCTATTGTCATGTATATCTAGAAAGAAAGAAAGAATGAATAAATAAATAATTTGTACTATAAAAATGGGATCCTAGTTAGAATAAGTTATACTCCATGCATGTATAATATGTCACAATATATATTCTCATGTCTATCTGTCACCAGCTGGCCAGACTGGAAAGATAAACTGGGTTCATTGGAGCTGGCTATATCAATAACTAAGAAAACAGGGAAGAAACCACTCAGCACACAAACATGAGTTTCTAAGTTTGAGTGTGGGACTGCTCTTTGGCCCCAAGGGTCAGCCTCATGCTGGACAGCACTGGAAAGAGAGAGCTTGCACCCAGATTCTTTTTATTTTATAGGGGTGGCACACACAATGGAGGTTCAATGCAATGCTCTTCATCAAATAAGGCAGGAAATAGGGTTTTGAAGGTGGAGTCTTGCTTTGTGATATCTTGTGGTCAGCAGATTGATTGACATCTTGGCAAGTCACTCCCATTTCAAGTGCTGTGTGGGATCATAGGCAGAGCAAGAGGCAAGGCACTCTTGCATTGCCCAGCCCAATCAGCACGCAATGCCAGACCAGTCCCTTCATATGCTCAAATGCACCTAGCTCACTCACTCAGCTCATAGATGGCTCACAACATATATCTAAAAAGAACAAAATAAAAAAGAAGCAATGGACTATCAATAATATTATAATATAAATTAATATCAAAACAATTATGCTGAGTCAAAGAGTCCAGGCCACATGAAAAGTACAGATTTTATTATTCCATCCATATAAAAATCTAGGAAATACAAGGTAAAATCTAGGGACCAAATCCAGGTCAGTAGTTGTCTGGGGACATGGAAGAGTGGGGTGGGACAGGAGGTAGGAACTAACAAGAGGCACAAGGAAGTATTTGGAAATGACTGATATGTATTTTTTCTTGGTTAAATTTACTCATCAGGATTTATTAGGCATATACATATTTTAAAATTTATTAAAATGTACGCTTAGACATACGTAATTATGTTTCAATTTTGACTGCATAATTGCTTTTTTTTTTCTCTTGAATAGATTCTAGAACTACACAAAGACAGAATGCAAATATATTAACTAGGCTCATACCAAGATTACCTTAGCCAGGGTAATTGTGAAAACTTGCTATTTGGCTTTGGCTTTGGTTTAGCTTGTTGAACTGATAGACTTTTTTTTTTTTATTGACTTGAACTTGTTTTCTATAAATGATTGTAAGATCCTATAGGCTGTCATCAAATTGAATCTCAGGAAGAAGAATGATTGTGTCATGCAAATTTATGATTAATGTGTGACTGCATACTTTCCAACTTAGGCACATGCAACCTGGAATATTTTTCACACAATGTAATTCAAGTCAAGTGAAGTATAGTAAAATTAAAATCTATAATAATTAACATTCATTATGAAAGTTGTTAATTTTGTTACAAATCTGTTATTGAGAATTTTACAGTAATCAAAGAGCAAAAACACTGGCAGTTAATTGGGATATAATGAAAGGGAATATAGATGGAAAAACAATTTTTGTTTTCATGAAACCCAATTTAATTATGCTTTTGGAACACTTCTACATCCAAGATATATTGACAATTTCTTCTCAAGTGATTGAACAAAACTCTGGAAGATAGTAAAATATGAATAAACAATCTAAGTGAGACAATAATCTTAAATGTGCTTTTGAAAATACTTAAAAAGCATTTCTCCTGCAAGGCATAAAATTTGACTGTGTGGTATTACCACAAAGAAATTGCATCATTATCATCAACCCAACTATCACAACTTCCTGAGTTAGAACAAAAATAAGTCTACATTTAGTTAGTATTCTTGTAAAGAAGAAGAAAAACAGAATTTTTATGAAAACATCACCAAGAAATTTATTTTAAGACTTGAAGATTCATGAACTTTCAAAAGTTGCTAGTTCATTTTGTGCAACTATAATATGGAAAAACTAACACGTACAAGGAAAGATGACATTTTCTCCGTGGCTCACATTCTCTTCTTAGCACATCAGTACAGAGATTTAGGCCTTTTCTGCATTGTTCAAAGTCTATTATTTTACAACCACAGACTAACAATGTAGACTTTTAAAATTGTAACTTCCATGTTGGGCCAGCAATGCTTTCAGTTCTTGTTTTGTAGATTACAAAATTAGTTACCATTTAACATTGTTCTCAAAATTGTCTCAGTCTAAATTCCAATGAGGAATGCTCTCCACCCTTCCTTTCAAATCCGTGTGCTCTTAGATAATCACTTCCTTTCTTTACCACATAAAGTTTTCACTTCTTTGTTATGCAGAATAATTCTCAAATTCCCAGACTGGAGTACACACACACACACACACACACACACACACACACACACACACACACACACACGATACTCCAATACTCAAAAGTCAAAACTCATAGAAAGCAGTAATAGATTCTGAACAATATTTTCTCCTTGGTACACATCTCCTCTGAGGGAAAAAAATTGCATGTTCCCTTGGGAAAGTAAAGCATCACATTATCTGTCTCCAACTCTCATGAAGAAATAGATAGTAATATGACAAATATTATTTGAAGTGTGACAAAGCTTTCTTTTTGTCCGTGGGCCACTGCTAACTCAGGTTATAGCCCTTTTCCTGCATGAATATTTCTTATGCACAGGTTTATAAAATAATTTTCTCTCAGTTACCTCCCTTACCACAAGTTAGACAAGAAGCCCATCTGTAATAGAAGAGTATATTTGATCTTCATGAAGATCTGAAGAAACAATATTTCTTCAAAGATTATAGCATTAAATTTCAAAGTTGCTAGAAGAGAAAACTAGACTTGTAGGCAATATTCTTTTTTAAATTCTTAAAACCTCTCTCCCTCTTAACTTCTCTAGCCTGGGGTGAGGCAGGCACATGTGTGCTCTCACACACATACTAACAATGAAAACAAACTTCACCCAGTGGGTGACCTAGACTATTTTGGGGTCCTCCATTCAGTACACTTAGTCTGTGTCTTGATGACACAGGGGCTCTTTCATGTGTCAGGTGTGGGTAGCCAAGCGATTATGGTTTTTCTGTTCATGAATGTCAACTGTTCACTCCCGGGAAAGACTGAAACAACCATAGTTAAAAGCTACTTCAGTAAGGGAAACACCACCCTTAGTCTAGCTTGTGTCTCAAACGGTGAGATCAGAAATAAATGATTATGGGATATGGATATTGGATACTGAATAGCTTAAACATAGACTGCAAGGATCTGATCAAGATAGGGCATATTCATCATATAATTGTTGTGAGTTGGTGAATATAGTGAGGGGGAGATCTTTAAGTGCCTTGATAAGTAAACAGTTGTATGATAGTATGCTTTTAGCTCAGAGGAGCAAACTATGTGAGCTATGTGAGCAGGTGGCCATTTATATTTCTATCCTTCATAAATTGAACTGTAACTTTCACAGATCAAATAAAATTGGCTTTCAAGGATTTTCTGAATCAAACATTGGAACTATTTATGAACTATTTCCTAGAACATATGGTACAGTTATATTGATACAGGTGACAAAAGTCCTCAGTCCTGATAGCTAAACCAAATGAACACTGGCAGAGCCAGTTATTGTGAGCAATACAGCCTGATTTATGAAGCAAATTGGAGAAATGACCTTTGTTTATTTCGAGGGACTTTTGGGTTCAAGCTGATCTACTTCTTGCAACCTACTGTATGCCAGAATGACAACCTATCTTGGACTTTCAGCCTCCAAAACTGTGAACTTAGTAAACATCTTCTTTATAAAGTTACCCAGCCTCAGGTATTTTGTTATAGAAATACAAAATGAACCTCCCCACAGTTTCACTCTCTGTGGCTTCAGTTACCCATTGTAAAATATAATATTAAAATATTAAATGGCCAATTCCAGAAAAAAACAATTTATGAGTTTTAAATTGTGCAGGTTCTGAGTAACGTAATGAAATATCTTGCTCTCCTGTTCTATTCTGCATGGGATGTGAATCATCTCTTGATCCAGAATATCTACCCTGGGAAAATTTGTGCTACTATAGTAGCACATCTATCTCCAAATTATCCATGCTTCATATGCTATCTGCCTGTCGGTCAACTTTGTAGCTATCTTGGTTAACAGACTGATTGTAGAGACATCTTGGTGCTTATATTCTAATAACCATTACATAGAAGCCTCATGCTATGTCATAGTGCCCATGTCATTCTCCTCACTTCATTATACAAGTCCTGTGTCATCTGACATCATCACAAAAAGGGTGAGTATAACATATTTTTAGACGGGGAGAGACCACATTCACATAACTTCTATTGTAGTGTATTACTGGAACTTTTATGTCATTGTTAGCTATTGTTGTTAATCTATTGCTCTGCTTAATTTATGAATCAAGCTATATTATTGGTATGTATATTGAGGAATAAACATAGTATATATAGGTTTGAGCACTTTTTGTGTTTCAGGAATCCACAGGGCATCCTGAAACCATCAGAGGGGATTACTCTCAGTACATACAGGTAAATGGAGACTCTCTGAACAGAGCCTGATACCTGGTATTAACTGTTATGATATTCATTTTATAGCATTTTTGTGATAGTTGATTAAATTAAATATTATACAAAAAGCAACTAGAACAGGAGCAATAAAGAGTGTTTTTTGCTACAATTACATGTAGCTAATTAGCATGTGTTAGCTCTTTTTTGATAATCATAATCCCATCCAGATGTCAATGTAGATGATTAGTGGAAGTTTTAAATTTTAGGTGGCAGATATATTTTAATTTAAAATTAATTAGTATAAAATATATAAATGTTCCCTTGCACATAACATATGCCAATAAAATGTTTCCATGCTATAGAAAATAAGATTTAGAATAAAACAACCCTGGGAGCAAATTCTTAGATTTTGTGATCTTATACAATGAAATATTAATCTCTTAGTCTCATAAAATTTCTAAGAAAATGTGACTCATAATTCCAAATTCATATATGTGGCGCCAAGATTAAGTAAATAACAAAGAATATGGTTGTAGAAAAATACTATTTCTTTTTCTGTTCTTCCTTTTACCTCTCCTAAGCTTCATTTTACCTTTCTATAAAATCAGGAAGTCAAATTAGATTCTATTAAGACCCTAAAATTTTCTAACTCTATACTTCACTCAGAATGGCTTCTCCTTTTTCTGAACTATATGAGAAGCCCTTTAAATATATGTAAAATTTAGCTATGTAGCACTTAAATGTAGGTGGTCTGGGTTCATTGTCCAGGAGGGTCATGTGAGTCCTAGATCCTGCCCCAAAGAAGACACTATCCTGAGGATTTTTAGTGTAGAATTTATGATGCCAAACAGTGCTGAGCACACACTAGTAAATACTGGCTTATCTAGTATTATAAAACCATACACAATGAATCAGCAACTACTGAAGGGTGCAGATACTCTGAAGAGTTATGCCAAACAAGTGAAAAATTCATTTCCTTCTATTCTAGACATTCTTGAACACTTTCCTTTGGGTCATTGAACATATTTAATGTATTCATTTAAAAGTATAGCAAAGGTACTTCTTTTCAAGGTCTTGGTGATAGATTTTAATGAAGAGTATAATTGAGAAATCCATAGGTCTGAGACTCAAACAGGAGATAATAGAGTGCAGTTGAATACATTAAGCATAGACTCCAAGGCTTCAAACCTCCTAACTTTAATGATGTTATATCATTTTATCCTACTTGAGCTCTGTTAGAAATTTCTCATTTTGAAAGTGACTGAGGTTGGTATTCTTGATAAATGGCATCTTATCTCTCATTTTTTACCTCCTTTCTCTCTTAGCTCAAAAATACAAGAACGCGAGAGATAAAAGACTATGATTTCAAATACATAGAATCTTGCTTTTGGTGATTTTCACTTGGGGCCAGGGGAAGGTGGGCTGGGACTCTGTGGTTAGTGAGGAACTCTACATACTTTAATCTTGTATAAATATTTCTTTTTCCTCTCTTATTCATTCAATGCTAGATAATTTATGTCACACATGATATGTGAATTGGGTACTGAATCTTAATAGATATATAGCAACTAATAAAATGCTGTCAAAGTTATTATTTTAAAATAATGAAATATATTGGAAGAAAAGTTTTTACTATTTATGAAATCATTGCAAAGTTGTAGATTTAGGTATAAAGTTCGATTTGTTCTAATAGTGGCCCTTCTTGGTATCTGATAATCATGGATATTATTTTAAATTGAGTATCCTCTTGTATCTTGAACATATTTAATATTTTGTGTTGTTTAACAATTCAAAACTCAAATGTAAAAAAACCTAACCTAGAGCCCTTAAATTTACAGTTAATATAGATAACAAAAAAAAGGGGGGGGACAACTGAAACAGATTTGGTGTTCAACACAAGGTTTCTGAAAGAGAACAGATCTTACTTTTACCATTTAGGACTCATTAAATTCAGAAACACTGGCTTTTCTATACAAATTAAGTGGACCTTTTCTCCTCAGTATATGTACAAAAGATTTAAAAATCAGCATACTACAGTGAAGCAGTCACATTAATGTTTATAGCTGCTCAACTTAAAATACCTAAGCTAGGGAGCCAAAAAGAAAAACTATATATACTTAAATCATGGAGTATTACTCAGCCATTCAGAAAATCAACTTTATGACATCTGGCAGAAAATTGATGAATGTGAAGATTATCTTGCTAAATGAAATAATCCAGTCCCCAGAAAACAAAGGTCAAATGTTTTCTTTCATATGTGGAAGCTAACCCACGATAATAACAGGGGCAGGGGACAGAGAATCAAAACTCAGTGGATTAGACAAAAGAGAATGAAGGGAAGGGACGGAGGATAGGAAAAGGAAAGGCTGTGGAATGAACTGGACACAATTTTCTTATGAACATATATGAATACACCACAGTGAATCCCAACATCCTTTATATCCATAAGAATAGTGTCCTAATTAGTATATATTTCAAGGTGTATAATTTGTCCAAATGGACTCTACTGTCAAGTATAACTCAAAAGAACCAATTAAAAAAACAAACAAACATGTGGCCCTTTTGATTAAGGAATCACACATACATGAAAATGGATTCTAAATGATGATGTAATTACCAGTTCATCTCTGGTAAATCTCAAAGATTGTCAAAAAACTGATGTTTGGTATGAAATCAACAGACTTTTGTAATTATATAGAAGAATCAGTGGAAACCTGAGACCAAAACAACAAAAACAAAAACAAAAACAAATCTGAAATTGGCTCTCATCTGCAATCTCCTGGACAGCCTCATTCAGTAGCTTAGAGGAAGAGCCTCACTCCCTGAGACTGTGAAAGCACTAGTTCTGTTAGTTTTATTAGGGAGACAGATTCAGTCTTCTTAATTGGCATGCCAAGCCTGTAGTTGTAAGATAAATAATAAATTTCTACTTTCTATGATTTTCCTTCAAAGTTGGTTGATTAGGGAAAAAACACAAACAACTTGAGTCCAGAATCCGCTTTTAGTGACAAAGATTGCATTAGCTCAGCTGCTTTCTGTTTAGTGGAGTGTAAACTAATTGTTTCTTTGGCATGCCTTCCCCCAGATTTTATGAAGTTAATGAATGTAAGATGATGTAAAGGCAGACTGCTCAGGCCTGGAAGCTCAAGTTTTAAATAAGGTCATTTTAAAGACTATTTTTTATTAGCTAAAAGAGAAAGCCTTTTTCACAGGGAGATCTAATTTCTTTTAATCTCTCCTATTTAGTCTCTACTCAGGAGTTTTTCTAGAATTACTGATTATCAGTTCAGGTTCTGTTTTTCTTACACTCTTTTCCCATCTCTACTTTTATTTTTCCATTTGAATAATTGGATCTTAAAATACAATAAATCCTGTTTGACCAAACTTGTTTTCTTGAAAAGTTTTCAACAGTGTAAAAAAGAATAAGAAACAATTGTCACTATAGAACTTACACACAGTAAAATAGGACACAAGAAAATAAAACAACTTCCACATATAAATGAGGCTTATTATATCCACTGCTGTCTGGTAGATTGAAGATTATTGAAAAATCTGATCACTTCTCTCCCCTCTCCCCTCAGAACTCTGCTGTGATCCCTGTCAAATCTACACGGTAAGTCTCAGAATCTCATTTCCAGAATTTTTTCCATATTCAACTCACTTCTTTCGTCTTGGCCGCCTCCTTCTGTTCCCATTGCACCTCAACTAAATAAACTTTATAAAAAGAGACAATGGTTTCCCACAGCTGTCTTTACAACTTTTTGGCCATCTTTATGCCTTCTGCAACCTCTTGTCTCTGTTTAGTGCATTGAAAAATTATTCATCAGAAAATTAAACCTATCTTCTTGTGTAAAATATACCCTAAAGAACTGGCAGAAAGACATAGTTCAAAATATCAAAAGACAAGTGCAGCATAGGACTATGATTCTGTAACAACAGATTGTAAAATGGAGAGTTCCACCCATTCATTTGGAAACTTTTAGTAGTTTGTTTCATTTTGTTTTTACTAAGTTGATTGGTTTGGCAAATTATTTTATGGTCTAGGCAAGGCTCTGTTTTCATGTTGCCAACCAACTGGTCAATCCATTAAAGAATCACTCTGATGAATTCGTTCATTTCATGATGACAAAATAATTTGCTGAGAGATCTTTTCATCTGTAAGTCAAAATTTTGGGTGTCATCGATCAGATATGTGGAATGTTTGCTTCTTCCATAATAAAATAATATTAGGCAATGTTATAGTTATTGTGGAATTTCTTTAGATGTGCAATTGTTTGCTTTTATCGTTTTAATTTCTTATGACTTTTTTTACAAATATCTTAGAATTTTGTAGATGCTTGATAAAAATTATTAGGGTGATAATGATATGCCTTTTTTTGCTGTTCTTATTCTAAAAGACTTAAGACTGTTGGAAAGCATTGACTGACATTGCTTTCCAAATTTTCAACTAAGAAAATTATTAGTTTTCTGTCTCCTATATAAAAATATTTCATTTTCTATATAATTACAATGACTTATTTAGAAGATCTTTGACAAATGCTGAGTACATGCATGGAAACTTTGCTTTTACTGTGTGGCACTACTATTTACATCCTTGTGTTTCAGAACTATGCAAACCAAGGCTCAGAGAGATCAAATGAGTTATTCAGCCACATACTTTCTGACAAATCCTCACTCTATCATAAAGCTTTCTATCATAAAGCTTTCTCTAGTCACCTCAAAGTATTACCTCTCTTCATTAATCTTTTATATGATTTAGCATTTGTGTAATTCCTTGGAAAATGGGATCCATGTATAGAATTCTAGAACTAAAAAGGATATCACATTTCATATTTTGGTAGTAAATTCTCTTTTTCATTTCTTGCAATGAGAAAAATACCATCCTTACCCTACACCCCCACAACTGCATCTATTTGCCACCAATTTTTAACACTTCCTATTGTCTTCAGAAAATGGAAGTTACCAGACAACCATTATTTGATTATTTCACTACCAAATCCACTAAACAATCTTCAACTACCTTCAACTTTGTGAAGATAGAGAAATTAATTATCACTTCTTGAAATACATTTATTTTTTTCTTGAGACAACACTTTTTCCCTTTTGGTTTCTTTGAAATCACCTCTTAACTTTACTAGTCATACTTTCTTTGTCTCTTTTCCTGCCTCCCTGTCCACTTCCCTATTTATAGAAATTGGACTTCCTCATAGCCCATTCTTTTTCCTCTTTCTTTGGCTAAATCAATTCCTTAGAAAATCTCATTTTCTCCTGTGGCTTTAAAATCCACTATGTGAATTATACCTGTATTAGATAACTTTTCATTGCTATGACTAAAATATCTAAAGACAATTTAGAAAAGAAAAAGTTTATTTTTGGGCTTATAGATTCAGAAACTCAGTCTGTGGTCATTCAACTCCATTGCTCTGGGTCCAAAGTGAGGGAGAACCTCATGCTAGAAGGATGTAATGGAAAAGTGCTATCCACATCATGGTGACCAGGAAGTATAGAGACATAAGGAAAGGAGTTCCAGAGAAAATGAACCCTTCAGGGTACACCTCCAATGAACTACCTCCTTCACTCATTCAATCCATTCAAACAAGGATGCCTACCACTCAGTCAGTCCATTCAAACAAGGATGGAATGATTATGTTATAGATCTCATAATCTAATCATTGCATGTTTGTTTCTGCATTAACTCAGGAGCTTTGCGGAATACCTTTTATCAAAATTATAACAATATCCAATGAAATCTTTATCTCTTTGCACTTTCTGAAGCCTAGACTCAGACATCAAAACTGTATACTTGACATTGCCACTTCAATATTTAATAGACATGTAAAACATCCCAAATAAGAATATGATTTCCTCAACTCCCAATCATCTCTTCTTCCTTTATTATTACCCATTTCAATTTATGTTATCTTCATCTACACACTTACTGAAATCATAAATCTGTGGATAATTTTATACTGCTTTTTTTCTTTTACTTCTTAATTTCATCTACCAGAAAATGCTGTTGCCTTTCCTTTGAATATACATCCTAAACAAGACCCAGTTATTGCATCTTTCCTAATACCATGATAATCTAAGCACTATTATCTAACACCTGTATGACTATAATACACTCCTTGTGCTCTCATTCCTCTAAACTACATCCTCCTCAACAAACTCAAAGTCATTCCATCATAAAACAACTAGTTGTTGAGAATCTACCAGGCACTAGGAACAGCCCTAAGCATTGGAAAGAAAGCAGCCTAACAGACAAGCTCAATTAAGAACATTTCTGTCCATTTTCATCTGTTTGACTTTATGTTAAACTAATTGAGAATCTTGAGCTTCCAAGCAAACTTTTTAAGATGTGAAGAAATTGTTTTGGTCACTTTGTGCAGAGTAAGGGGCAAAGGAAAGCAAGCAAGCCAGTTGAAAAGTTTCAAAGGACACTAATCCAGATGAGAGGTTATGGCAGATTGCTGGTGCTGCAGAGGAGACTTCTGGTTAGAGTTTGTATATGTTTGTAGATAGAGCCTGTAGGTTTCCCCTGGTAAATTGAAATGAGACATCAAGGCTCTAGACCTAACAACTACAAATGATTTTTTAATGAATTGTAGAAAACTATGAGAGAAGCAGGTATTGAGAGAGAAAATAAGGTTTGATTTCAGATACAAGATGTCTGTTAGATACTTAGTGAAGAAATCCAACAGATATTTACATGAGTAACTTGGGATTGAGAAGAGAGGTAGAACTACAGATAATAATTTATGACATGCCAATGAGCAGGTGGATTTAAAATGAAAACTGCAGTTGGAAAAAATTCGGATCAGAGGCATTCAGCATATACTGGCTGTTCCCCAATATAGAAATAAATTATCAGAGGCAGGGCTGCATAACTATGTGAGAGAGCCATGGGAAAGCTCAGGAGTGCAACACAACAAGTCAACAGCCAGTTGAAATCCAGACTTATTTGTTTTTAGAATAATAAGAGAACTGATGAAAAAAGTAGTCTGCACTAGTGCTAGGCACATGTTGCAACTTGGTAAGAAACTCCTCCATCGAGAGCTGAAGCAAACCTAGGTTATTTCAAGAAATATAGACAACAGCTTAAGCATAATCTAGATTTGGATTCTATATAGCAAGGCTGCAGAGGCAAAGAGATTAATTGCAAGTCCCTGTGGTTTCGGTGAGATCCAGGAAGGGGGCACATTTAAAAGAGAATTCACTGTGCAGATGTTCTGCATGGAGGTCAAGAACTTCTGCACTTTCTTTTTTTAAATGAATGTCTCCAAAATCTAAAGGTCATGTTTTCTTTACTTTCATTGACTTGGTGGGCAATCAGTCTGAGTCTTAGAGTAAGACTTTGGCAGGGACATTTTGAAATCTCTATGCAGAACAGTGTGTTTCCTCTTTGAAATGGGCAGTGTAAACTTCATGAAAAGGAGCAAAACAGGCTGGTTATGGACACGGGGTGGGACTAATCACAGTAGAGATGCAACTGGATCTAGTGAGAAGCTGGCTGTCCCCAGTGCCCTACCCAAGTGCAACCCTGCTGCCCAGCCATGTGTGTCCCTCATGCTGGGAGGCTCTGGAGTATCTACTGCCATGACTTAGACACTTGCCACCCTCCACCACCAGCACATGGACTGAAGATCTCAGGGTGTGGATGGTGATACAATCCAGATTAGTTCACAGGGTACATGGTGAGAGGCTGGTGGCTCCTGCTATAAACACATCCACAGCCTTGGTACCACAAAAAAGGACACAGAAGGTAAATTTTGTCTGCAACCACCAATGTTCTCTAAATACTTGCTGGAAGACAAGGAGAAGGCGTGGAAGAGCTCAGCATATAAATTCCCCTGAAAGCTTTAGCCTGTTTGGGTCAGAGCTCAGAAGGAACAAACTGCACAGCAGTGTGTTCCACGAACCTCCCCATGGCTCACAGATTGGAAATTCAAAGCCCCAGAAAGAAGCATCTCCACTTAAACCTTAATAAGGAGAGATGGTCATCTTTTTATGATCATTGTTGCATTTTCTTTTCTTTTTTTCCTTTTTGGTTCTAGGTTCTATTGTGTTTTTCTTCATTATTTTTTCAAAGTCCTAATTTTATGTAGTTCTCAATTAGATTTCCTAAATACTTCTTTTTTTTTTCATTTTTATTCTCCTTCCCTCCTCTTTTTTCTTCTTTTTCTACTCATTTCTTCTTTAGCTTCTCGTCTCTCCCCTCACATTTTTAACCTCAGCAAGGAACAATCTTAATCTTTATATGTTGATTATTATATTTACTCCTTTTGTAAATTATTTTTTTTGTGTTCCCTCATTATTTTTCATCATTCTAATTTTATAAATTTTTCAACTAATCTTCATACTTCTTTTCTTCTTTCTCATTTCTATTCCTTCCTTTCTTTTTTTTACCTTTTTTCTTCAATTATTTTATGTATTCTTCCCACACGCCTTTCCCCCTTCTGCCTATATAATTTAGTATTGTGTATACTGTTATTAATGATTAATTCTTCAGTCTATTCTATATTATTTCTCATTGATTAGTAAAGTTGTAGAGATCATTATTAATAAGTTTTTAACTATCTGTTGATACATGGTTTGTACTTAAGTTACTGCTTTTACTGGCAATTACTCTTTTTTTTTTTTTTTAAAGTTGTACTGGTGGCATTTTGCTAATGCTAGGTTTGGGTGCTTTGACACAGAGCACATTTTAGAGATAATATCTCACTAAAAACCCCTCTCATACTAGACAAAGAGAAATCCATTACAACAGATGAACAAGCAACAACATAGAATCAAAAGAAACATAAAACAACAAGATGTCTCCAAAAGTTTGTAACTCCTCAAGAGGTGAATCCATAGGTAAAAAAGAAGAAAAAGTGCCAGATGACGAATTAAAAGAAGAGCAAAGAATAAACTAAGGGAGAAAATACAGAATATGAAGGAACATTTCAAGAATTAGAGGTTCTGAAAAAGAGCCAAACAAAAATTTTGAAAATAAAAGCTCAATAAATCAAATTTAAAAATTCAGTTGAGAGTCTCACTAATAAACTTGAATCAAGAAGAAGAAAGAATATCAAGGCTCAAAGACATTGTGGTTGACTTAGAATATTCGGACTATAAAAAAGAGAAAAAATAAGAAATTGTAAGCAGAATATCCAAGATCTGTGGGATAACATTTAAAGAACAAACATAGGACTCAGGTTTTAAGGAAGGAGACATAGACTAATGACATAGGAAAATTATTCAGTAAAATAATAGCAGAAAAATTTCCTAATGAGATGTACATGCAAGTATTAGAGACAATTAGAACTCCAAATAGTCTGGGCATGGTGAAGTATGCCTATAATCCCAGTTACTTTGGAGGCTGGAGTAGGAGGATCACAAGTTAGAGGACAGCCTCAGCAACTTAGCAAGATCTAAAGTAACTTAGTGAGAACTTTTCTCAATATAAAACATAAAAAGGGGCTTTGACATATCTCTGTGGTAGACTGCCCCTGGATTCAATACCAAGTATATATAAGAAAAGAACTTCATGGATCTTAAAAATCTTCAGAAAAAGTACCAAATCAGTTATAAAGCAAACCCATCAGAATAACAGAAGATTTCTCATCAGAAACTCTAAAAGCAGGAAGGGCATGGGATTACATATTTCAAACCCTGAAAAACAATAACTGCCAACTTAGACTACATTATCTATCAAACATGTCTTAAAAATCAAAGGAAATACAGACCTTCCAAGGTAAGAAAAAATTAAAGGAATTCATGACTATTTAGCCAGCATTGCAGAAGATACTTAAAGGAATTCTTCACACAGAAGAAAAATATAAATATAACAAAGAGAGGAAAGAATCTCACAAAAGTAATAGATGAGGAAATGAGAATTAGAAATGATTTAAACATTAGAAATAAAATAAACCAGACATAGTGGCACATGCCTGTAATCCCAGCAGCTGGGGAGGCTGACACAGGAAGATCGTGATTTCAAAGCCAGCTTCAGCAATGGCAAGGTGCTAAGGAACTCAGGGAGACCCTGTCTCTAAATAAAATACAAAATAGGGCTGGTGATGTGGCTCAGTGGTTGAGTGCCCCTGAGTTCAATCCCCGGTTCTAAAATATATTTTAAAACAAGAAAAGAAATAAACAACAAGAAGTAACATTTACCTCTCAATATTAACACTGAATGTAAATGTTTTTAATTCTCCAATTAAATGATATCAATTGGTAGATTGTATTAAAAAGCAAAAAATAAGACACACCACACTGGCAAAGCATTTACAGACTGAAAATGAAAGGATGAAAAATGATATTGCATATAAATGGAATTCTAAAGCAAGCAGGAGGAGCTACACTCATATCAGATAAAGCAGATTTCAAACCAAAATAATTATAAAGAGACAAATAATTAAATTATATGGTAGTAAAGTAAGCAATATAACAAAAATATAATAATTATAAATATATTTCCTCTAAATATAGGTGCACTTATCTTCATAAAACAAATATTTCTCAAGATAGAGGGACATACAGACTCTGATATAATAAGAGGAGGGGATTTTAATATCCCACTCTCACTAACAGGTAGGTCATCCACAGAGAAAATCAACAAAGACACAATGCATTTAAACTCTATTATAGATAAAATGTACTTAAGAGAAACCCACAAAATATTTCACTAAACTAAATTAACTTTCTTTTTAGTCACTTGTGGAACTGTCTCCAAAATTGATCATTTATTTATTAGGGCATAAAGAAAGTCTTAGAAAATGCAATAAATAAATAAATAAATAAATGATCTCTTGCACATTTAAGACTATAATAGAATATAATAGAATGAAAATGCAATAAATAAATAAATAAATAAATGATCTTTTGCACATTTAAGACTATAATAGAATGAAAATTAAAAAAAAATTTTAGAAATTGCACAAGTACATGGAGATTCAATAATACATTTGTAAGTGGTGGATGGGTCATTGAAAAAATCAGAGGGGAAATTTAAAAATACTTGAACAAAAATGGAAACCTAAAATATCTTTCTGTATCTCTGAGATGCAAAAAAGGTATTTCTAAGAGGGAAATTTATAGCCAGGAGTGCCTACATTAAGAAAACAGAATGATCTCAAATAAATAACTGAAGGATGCATCTCATGGTCTCAGGAAAACAAGAGCAAACCAATCCTCAAACCAGTAGAAGGAAAAGCAAAAAACAAACAAACAAACAAAACATCAGAGTTGAAATTAATAAAACAGAGAACAAAAAACACATAGGATAAATAAAACTAATAGTTGATGTGTTGAAAAGATAACTGAGATTGATAAACCCTTAGCCAAATTAACTGTGCGAGAGAATACCCAAATTAATGAAAAGTAGAGATGAAAAATGGATATTACAAAAGACATAACTGAACTCCAGAGGATCATTAGGGACTTTTACAAAAATCTATATTCCAATTAATTGGAAAACTAGAAGATAATGATAAATTTCTAGACACATACCCCTCCAAAAAAAAATTGAACAAAGTGTATATAAAAAACCTAAAGAGACTGGTGACAAGCAATGAGAGCAAAGCAGTACTAAAATCCTTTCCAACAGAGAAAAGCCCAGGAACAGCTGAATTTTAATAGATATTCAAATAAGAACTAATACTTATGCTCCTTAAATTGCTCCATGAAGTAGAAAAGCAGGGATAACTTCCAAACTCATGCTATGGAGCCAGTATCATCCTTATACCAAAGCCTGATAAGAAGGCATCAGGGAAAGAACTCCAATATCCTTGATGAATATAGATGCAAATTTTCTTGATATAATACTTGCAAACTGAATTCAGCAACACATTGAAAAAACAAACATCATGATCAAGTTGGTTTCATCCTAGGGATACAATGATAATGCAACATTTGTGGATGGATAAATGTAATATATCACTTAAATAGAATCACAAAAATAATATGGTAATTTCAATAGATTCCATTTTCAAATAAAAAATTTGAGTTTATTTTTGGACATTCTTTAAATTTCTTAAAAGTTGATTTAGATAATTCCTATGAAATTTTACTATTGTGTGGATTGGGGGTGTAGTTAAGTAGTGGAGTGTCTAACATGCATGAGACTCTCAGTTACATCTTCAGCAATGCAACACACACATACATACACACACACAATAAATATTTATTTTGTTTCTTTATAATCTATTCTAAGGTTTTTAAAACTCAAAACTCCACAAATAAATTCACCTGTGAGAATTCTAATGTTTTCTTGAATGTTAAAATTCATAGATATTCTGCCATGAAACAAACAAAAAGATTCCAAAGATCCTCAAACAAAGTGTATCATGTACAACAATAGTCCATACATTAAAATGGCACCTTAAGTTGGATACCAGTTTGGGAATAATAAATTATACCATTTAAGAGAACCTAAGAAGACACACTGTAATCTAGCATTAATTAGTTTTGTAATATGAATACTGGTTTACTTATAAAATATTGACATGTGAAAACAGAATCCAGTCTCTTAGTTAGTTTCTTAAAATCACATATAAAGATGAACCATTTAAAGTCTTTTTACTGAATGCTTTCTAATGGACTTTCATTCAGAAATAAATGATTTAGCAGATGGAATATTTTCACTCTTAATTTAATATATTAAATTTTAGATATTTTGTTGCTATGATTTCTTTTGCTATTTTTTAATAGTAGCTGTAGAACTAATTAATGTGTACTTACTTTTGAGCCAAAATATTAAAAACAGAAACTTTAACACCTTGATTCTCTTAGTGATCCAACAGCAATCTTACCTAGAACAATGCCAAAAATGGATGCTAAGCAGAAAAAAGAAAAAAAGAACAAAGTTCTTAAGCAGCTGAAATATTCATTGAAAATTCTTATGTCTCTCTGCTCCTCTTAGAGAATCTATTGGAAAAATGGCCTGGATAATAGACATGCTCCACATCTGTAAAAGGGAGGTTAGTTTATACCCAGTGCTAAAGGGCTTCATTTGACTTCCTGGTCCACAGAAAATGAGTTTCAAAAACACATAAGAAGATCGGGGAAGAAGGAACTTTAGGGAAATGTCTTTCTCTAGTGGGGCAGAGAGGAGTATGAGAAAAAAGGGAATGATTAGAAAAAACATGTTTTCATGTTAAGAACCACAAAACCAAAACAATTTTGGAATATATGTTTTAAAAGAACACCCTAGTGGTACTGAGAGTAGCATAAAACTTAAAAACTGTATTAAAGATATTCTTGGTTTATACTAAAAACTTAATCATTTTCAGTGTCCCCATTTAACCCAGAGAAAAATGATTAATGCAAATGATTCATGCCTTCATAATCGGCCTACTATATTTGGAAATAACTAAAGTGGGACACAAAAAGGCTAGATTTTTACCTTAAAGTAAGCTGTATTCAGTACCAATGCTATCCAATATTCTGTACCAATGTTCTCTCTAGAATAAATGCAATGTGGGAGCCACACTTAAATTTTCTGATAGTCATATTGAGTAAAATGAAATAAGCAAAATTATTTTTATGTATATTTTTTTAATTCAATATATCTAAAAATATTATTTCAATATATGATCAATATAAAAATGTTTAATGAATTATTTATGAGATTTGAGTTTAGTTTATATTTTATGCATACAACTAAATATCTCAATGAGATACGAAATTTTCATCTGAACTACTTGATCGGCATTTAGAGTACATAATATTTACAGTTGAAAATATATACTTAAATTGCCAAACATACTTGTCTAATAACTGTATCAAGCATTAGTTTTTAAACTAAATTTAAGTTAATTAAAATTAAATAAAGTTAAAAATTCTGTTTTTCAGTTGCACTAGCCACATTTCAAATCTCAATCTTGGACTGTGCTAACCTATATGGATGTCTTTAGACAGGATTTTGAAGCACCAGAAAAAAATGGGATGCAAAACCGAAGATTCAAGTTTCTGAAGAATTTGACTAGTATTTATAATCAATCTATCATATATTCATAACTCAATAAAGGAGTGTTAAATATTTCCACATAAAACTGTTTACATTTTAAAATTTTAAATAAATGAGTTAGTTTTATAAGAAATTATTTGACATGAGACTTACCAATGACATCTGATGAGTAAGATGCTAGTATTTAGAATAAATATTAGAAGAATCTTACATAGGTGAGCATTTGCAGTAAATCTTCTAAAGATTTGAAACTACTTCATTTTTCTTTGGGGGGAAGTTTAATTTTAAGGAAACAGGAAAGAATAATTTTTAAATATAAAACTATTAAGCATAAATAAAACACTATCTGATTAATTATTAAATAGGTAAAAAAGGAAAATATTCCATCCTGCTTTTATATTAGGGAAGTACACAGTTAAAAACATAATATATGCTATCACATTTGGTGACTTTAAAAATTGTAGTTCCACATGTATATATGTGATAAATAAATTCTTTACAGCACTCTCCCACAATTGTGCTGGTCCTTAACTTTTTAGTGGTGAAGATTTTGTTATGATGCTTGCATTTCATTCACATATAAGCTTGTTTTCTACAATTTTATCTTGCTATATCATGTCTTAGCTTTAGTGCAAATTTCAATGTTAAAGCTCACACATTATGGATGTTTCCTGAAGAAAAATGATTTTCTAAAATGCTTCTCTTTGTTTACAAGTTCCCAAATATCTGAAGTAGTTTTGTAAATAATGTCCTAAAGTATATAATTTTTACAATATTAAATTCCCTGAAGTCAAAAGAATATTTTTTCAAATTAGCAGCAAATTTTATCACCTTACATACACACAGATTTCTAGATAAATCCATTGTATAAATTTCCAAGTATATATTCCATATGTATTTTAAAATTTGATTCATATCTTATTTTTCTATGTTTGCAGAACCTTGACTGAGACTCTGGTTTCTAGGTGAAAGGAAGTCAGGCATAAGTAATTTAAGTGACACCTAGCATGGCTTTTAGCAATAGAAATAGAGCCAGAACCCAAGCAGAGAAGCCAGGATTTCCTCCATAATCCTAGAGCCAAGTTGCAAAGTAATTTCAGCATTTCTACTCACTTCTTGGTGCTTAAAGCCAACAAACAATGATTTATATAAAGTGATAGAATAATGTATTCTACAGAGAGAGAACTGGGTCTAGGGAATTTGGAGAAGGATACAAAATCTCTTCACTTGACCTCTTTGTTTGAGCTTCTTTCCAGGAAACTGCTATTCATTTTAGTTTTTACTGACTCTTCCTTTGTAACCCTAGGAAGTTTATTTTCCCCATATTATTTTTCTTCTGAATGGTCTTGGGGAGCAGGGGAGCAGTGGTGCTATAAAACTAGACTTTAGAATCTAACAGATATACCACACTTGAACCTTTGATACTGGGACCACTGCTCAAGGCTCAGGCTTTTGTGATTCAAACAAAATCAGAATTTCAGTAGTAATCTGTTCCTCTCATAGCTGAGATGCTCCCCATGAGGTCAAGGAGGACACAGGTCCAAGGAAAAAGCCAAATGAATTCCTCCCTCAGCTTTTTCAGACCACACTCCAGAAACCTGGATTAAGAATTCTCTGTTCAAATAGTTCCTGGATTGATTTCTTCTCCAAATCCTGCCTATGTGTGTCATGCTACTGACATATGATCCTATAACCTGTTGGGTGGCCAAGGGTGGGTATTTTGTTTTATTCATGTGCAGATGAGCTCGGTGTGATGGTAGGGATGTCCATAAATGTTTGCAGGTGGCCACTTATGACATAGGACAGAGGTAGGGCTCGGGAGAGAATAAGAGGTGACTTTCTTTTTCCAGAGAATACTAAGTATTTCAAGAGTTCTATATTGATACCTGGACTTCCAGGATTTTATGACACAGTACTTGTCAAACTGAGAGTATATGAGATATTTTGTTCAAAAGTTTATTAGCCTGACTGAGTAATTAGAAGTATGGTATATGAACTTCCATTTACACTTTTTTCTTTAGCACTAGAAAATATTGGAGATAGACTCCTGCAAAGAGAAGAGCATCTGAATCCTAGTTCAACTATTTTCATGAGTTTAAGAAAATACCTAGTACAGTGTTCAAATTATATGTGTGAAAAATAGGCATGCGATATTATTGGCCTTTTAGATTTGGCGCACTACACTGTGGTAGATGTGGAGTGGTTAGCCTAGTGCTTAGAACAGTTAAGTGCCTTCTTCTTTGGGCATAAACAATTAGCACATTGTCTTTTTCTAGGTTAATTGCTAATTTTTTTTGACCATGTGGCATTTAATTACAGTTTTATACAGAGAGAAAGGTGAAGTTGATTCCTTTTAGAGTAGAACATCAATGTACTGCAAATGGAATGTTAACTGACAGTCTTAACCTCCAATTGACATGTCTTCATCCACAACTGAGTAGCAGGACCAAGGTAGGTGAGGCAACAAAATCACCAGAATGGAGGATGGATGAGCAGTAGCTGATAGGATGGATGATGCAGAAATAGGAACTTCCTTTCTATTTCTGGGAGAAAGAAAAATACCTATGCTAGCCATGAAGGACATGGAAAGTTCTTTCTTAAGGACTGGTTCCCAAGTGCTGTGACTTTGATCAGAACTTCTATGCTTCTGTTCCTAAGCAGAGAACATGGAAGATTCTGAAGCAAAAGATCCCAAGAATTACAAGGAAGAGGAAAAATGTTCCTACTGAGATGGCAATTTCATACTATGTTCCAAAGGAGAATAAGCAGATTGAAGGAAATTAAGAGATGAAGTGGGTGGAATGCAGCATTGGTTGGACTACCCTGAAAAAAGATGGAAAGAAAGGCTGAACCTCTAGGGAATGTAATAGTACATCTCCAAGGAAAGGTGATAAATACAGAAAGTTCATTTGTTTGTGTGTGTATGTGTGTGTGTGTGTGGGGGGTGTGTGACTTTATTTTCTGCTTGTTCAAGTGTGTCTACAGAGCCTACCTGTGGGGATGAGAATTTTGATGCTGGTGACAGTTGGTTAGCATTTGTGGGCCCAGGGAGAATTTTTAAAAGTTTATTTCTATAACAAGCATACTTAAAAGGAAAAACTTCACTTTTTAATTTATACGGAAATGATAAATGCTAGTTTTTAAAAAATGGTTTCTTTCTGGTATTTCCCTACAACTTTCACCAAAAATATTTTAATAAGCTTCCTTTCTATCATCCTAAATTTTTTTGCATACAGTACTGAGTTCTTGTTTCAATGAAGACTTTGAGCTTGAAATAAGATTCTCCCTATGTGATTAGAGCATCAATCATTGTTGTACACTAAGGTGTTAAATAACATTTTAAGCATGATCTTTGGGTTCCAGATTTGGGTGACAATCTACTTTGGCTCCAGGAAAAACTTGCTCAGCATTATATCTGGAATTTAAACTTGGACTTTTCATTTAATTGGGCATTAATTCAAGATTCTTTAGAATTTTTTCTTTCTCCTCTAACATACCATATGTTTGATATGTTTGAAATATGGTACAGGAAATTGGTTTTGTTTCTCAACTATACAAAGTATATTATCAGATAACAGACCAATGAAACTAAGAGTCAAGAGAAAATAATCAATTCATCAATGTCGAAATTCCAACCAAAAGTGCAGAGGTATTTTTTAAATAGATTTTGACAAGTTGATTCTAAAATTTATATATAAATGGAAATGGCAAACAACAGCTGAGTCACTATTGAAGAGCTGTCAGAGGACCTACTCTACCAGATATAAAGATTGATATTAAACTATAACATTGGTAATCATGGAGGAATACATAAAACAAAGGATAAGGGCAGAGAATCTAAAAAGAGTGGCATGTATTTAATTATGATAAAGATAATATTATAGAGAAGAATATTAACGACAACTTTTTAATAAAAAATCATGGGTAAATTCCAAATCTATAAGAAAACAGAAAAGCCTGACCCTTTAAACAAAGAACAATTGCAAAGAGATTCTAAACATAAATGTAAAATGCTAAACAATAAATATTTCCAAATATTAGGTAGAATATGATCTTCAGAGTGGAAAGAGATTTCATAGGACATTAACAAAACAAGCCTTCATATTTTGTCAAATTTATAAGTATAGTAAGACAGTGATATGGCAAACTAGAGCAGAAAAATAATTGATCTCTAGAATATATTAAGAGCTCTTGCAAAACAATAGGATGAAGACAGTTACCAACAGAAAAATGGGTCACAAATGGAAAAAAATATTTATTAGTGATCAAGGAAGTTTCAATTAAAAGACAGTAAGATACCATTACACTTTCTCAAGGATGACAAAAATTCAAAAGGACAATCACTATCAAATGTAAAAATTCTCACCCACTACAAGTAAGTATTGATATAACCACTTTTGAAAAACTGTTTATTATGAAACCCAAGGTTTGTAAGTTGGCATAGTCTGATTCAGCAATTTCACCTCCAGTTAAATAACCAACAGAAATAGGTGTACATGTGCAAAAAGAGATATGTACAAGACAGTTCTGATTAGCATTATTTATTATAGCATTAAGGGTCAAACAACCCCAGACACCCATCAAGGATCCATGAATATATAATATTGTGTGAAAGAAGCCATACATGCAACAATAGATATTATCTTATTCCATTTTTTTTAAAGAATTGGAAAAGACTACAGTGTTCGAAGTGAGGATAGTAGAACAGGGCAAAATAGCATGTATCTGTAGTCCCAACCATGCTTGAGGTGGAGGCAGGAAGGCTGCAAGAAATTCAAGGCTAGACTAGGAAGTCCAGTAAGACCCTATCTCAAAAAAAAAACCAAACCAAACCAAAACAAAACAAACAAACAAACAAAAAACTAGTAATACCCATGGAAAAGAGGGAGGTTCTGGGTGATTGGGAGGAATCATAATGGCAGCTTCAGGGGGCATGTATAGAGGTACCCCACTTTCATTAATGCATTAACTAGTACATATATGTTTTTGTGCTTTTCTGTCAGTATTCCCTGTTTTAGTTTGTTCGGACAGCTGTCACATAGTACTCACAAACCAAGTTGCTTAAAACAACACAAATTTATCTTCACACAGTTTTAGAAGCCCAAAGTCCAAAATCAAGGTGTTAGCAGGACTGTGCTTGTTCTGAGACTCTGGGTATCCTTGCACCCTAGCTTCTGGTGATGACCCTTGATCCTTGTCACTCTAGTTTCTGTCTCTGATGTCTCTGATGTTTTCTCTTTGTGTCTCTGTCTTCACACACTACACTTCCAAGGTCCACCCTATGTATGATAATTACCCTATGTCCAAATATGGCCACATTTCTGAGGTACTTGGGGTTAGGGTATTAGTATATCAGTGAGGAGAGCTTCACAATAGCTCAGTCATTTGATATATCCACAATGATTATTTGAAATAAATTCTGACATGTAGAAATGTGTTAAGTTAATATAGAATTAAATACATTTTGATAATCATTAACCAATGCAAAACTGGTATATTTGCACCTGTTTCTGTTGATGACAGTGGTGAGGATGCCTATTCCTCACACCCACTCCAGTGTAATTAGCTGCCTTAAATTTTTTATCAATTTTTTATAAAAAAGTATTTTATAGCTTTAATGTGCATAAACAATGCTTGCTTCTTAAAAGTTCCTTACACACACCTGTATAACTCTTCCAGTTTACAAAGGTTCATTTGTATGCATTGCATACTGCTTCTTGTGCTTAATTTGGGAGGCTTGAAATTCTAATTTTTGTACCCAGGACTACCATTTGAAATAGTTCTCAAGCTTTTTAACATGTCTGATTATGTATGCTTATTCTTAATATTATCATTAAAGCCTCTGTGTCATTTAGAAAATGTTACTGGATCCTGAATTTAAATCTCTGAATAGCACTCAGTGAAGATAACTGAGAGAGCAAAGTCTCACCTTGGAGAGAGAATACTCTTACATTGCAGTGCAATAGTTTGGATCTTAAATGTGCCCCAAAGGCCCATTTGTTAAAAGTTTGATCTTCAGGGTAGTGCTATTGGGAGGTGGTGGAATCTTTAAGAGATAGGGCCTGGCAGTAGTCCTTGGGTCATTAGAGTTGTGCCTTTGAATAGATGGTGGGACCCTGGTTCCTTCTTTTTTATTTTTTTTCCTTCTTGGCCATGAGGTGAGTGGTTTTGTTCCACCACATGCTCACTCCATGATATATAGCCTTGCCATAGTTCCAAAAGCAACAGGACCAATCCAACAATGGACTAGAACTTCCAAAACTAAGTGCCAAAATAAATCTTTTCTCTTCATAAGTTGATTATCTTAGGTATGTGTTATAGTAATAGAAAGCTGACAAACATAAGTTGAGTTTGTTTTACTCCCTTCGAAAATATTCTTAGAAGTATTTTAATTCCCAAGGCAGTTATCAGGCTGGGAAGATTCTATACTTCTATGTCTATTCTATACTTCTATATGTCTATCCCAATAGATGAAGAAAAAACTGCCCCAACAGAATTTATCTCCACTCTTGCCTTTAAATTTCACTGTGTGGAGTTATTTTAGTACTTCATATGCTCATTTGATTTCTCTAAAATTTTCCAGATTTTGCCACTTACTGAGAAAGAGTTTGTTTGCCAATACTAATTATCTGTCATTCTCTATGATTAGAAATGTCCTGTAGACAAAAGTAAACATAGTTCTGGCTACTGCATTTTATCTTTAAGTTTTCATATGGCCTAATGCCAACACAAACTCTCCTATTACCATCTTTCAAAATGATTCAGGAGTATAGTGATTCATGCCAAAATCAACATGAAAATAAGGCACAACACATTCTGTTTGGGTTGATAGACCAATAATATATTATTGTTTTTCTTCTGTCTGTACATAGTCTCTAATTTAGGCAGTTCATCTCTAGTATGTCCAGCCAAATTTTGGCTTCTGACACAGGCTTCATGTTTCTTTGGATGTTTATTGTATGTTCCTTTAATAGTGAAATGTGTCTTCCAAGAAGTAGCCCTAGATCCTATTAAACTTATATTCGTCTTATTAAACATACATATTTTCACCCATCCTTAACCATTCTTTAAGTTCACTGTGAGTCTAGCACAGCACTGATTTAGTGGCAAGCATTCACAAGGCATTTGATAATTGCTGATAAAGTAAAAGCTAGTTTATGAATTTACAGGAAATGAGTGTATTTGCTGAGCAATGTCATGCAAATTTGTTCTACCGCATTTAAAAAGACACCCTAAATATCCATAACCAAGAAAGCTCTTGATAAGATTTGACTTATTAGGTCAAAGTTTTCTAAGCTAAACCAGTAAAAGCACAGTTAGGAAAGGTTTAACCTCACATGAAACCATGAAGATTTATGGCATTAGAATACCACATCCATTAAAAATTCCATCAATCAATCACTTGAAACAACTGCTCTTCGAGGTTGAGTATTCCTTGACTCAAAACCACAAGAGAAATTTTAGCGATTGTTACGAATGAGTTTATAATGTTCAATAAAAAGTAGAATAATCTTAAACTTGAAAAATGTAATGGATTACAAAAAAGAAATTTAATGGTTTAGAAGGTAAACAGACCTTTGACCTAGAAGAAGGCAAGTTGGCCATATTACAAACAGCATCTTGAAGAGGTATATCAGTAGTTGTTTTTAGTTCTCTGGGAGGTGGAGATTACTTCTCTTCAATTGTTGTCAGAAGGAGTGATTCCCAAAACATGCAGCCCTTCTTTTGTGTCCTGGGAATAGGACATAGCAGGAATGGCCAGCTACTGCGGCAGCATCTCAGTCTCAGATTTCTGCACTACCCCTGACAACTCTTTAGCAACAGCTGGAGCCCCCTGTAAGCCTTAACCATACCACAGCATGTGAGCCAATAATGCCCACTACTTGCAAATGCAGGACTGTGTAGGATATAATGGAGAATTAAGGTAGGGTGCTTAGCTTAATTTAGCTATGGGTTAGTTACATGATATGGAAATCAGTCTGAAAAATGTTCAATATCTCTAGAAATTACAGAAATGAAAATCAAAACTACATTGAGATTCTATTAGATTGGCAATCATCAGGAATATAAATAATAAAAAAATGATGCATAATGTGGATATGGAGTAAAATGGTACACTAATAAAATTGTTGGGGGACTGCAAATAAGTACAATCACTCTGGAAAGCAGTATGGAGAGTCCTCAAAAAACTAAGAATGGAACCACAATATGACCCAGCAAGCCCACTCTTCAGTATATATCCAAAAGATCTACAATCAGCATACTAAAGGGATATAGCCATGTCAATGTTTATAGCAGCATGATTCACAATAGTCAAGTTATGGAACCAGCCCAGGTGCCTGTCAATAGAGGAATGAATTAAGAAAATATGGTATATATACACAAAGGGATTTTACTCGGCCATAAAGAAGAACAAAATTATGGTATTTGCTGGTAAATGGATGGAACTGGAGAACATAATGCTAAGTGAAATAATTTAGACTCAGAATGTTAAGGACCAAGTGTTCTCTCTCATATGGGGAAGCGGGAGCAAAGTAAAGAATTAAAGGTGGGGGGCAGATATAATAAGAGTATAGGGAAAATAAGTGGAGGAGAAGAAGGACCAGAGAGGGAAAGAAATGCAGAATAAACCTGACAAAATTATGCTATGTGCATGAATAAACATACTGTTGTGAATTCCATCTTTATGTATATCTACAAAGCACAATTTTAAATAAATGAATTAATAAGTGGAAGACCAGTAGAATAGAAGAAGAGAAATAAAGAGTAGGAGAAAGGGAGAGAAAGAAGCAGCAACTGGGACTGAAATGGAGCAAATTAAATTCCATGCATGTCTGAGTATGTCAAAATGAATCCAGCTATTATGTATAACTACAATTCACCAATAAAAGCAGTTTTTAAAAAGTAAAGAAAAGATAAGAGTTGAACAGTTCAGCTTCCATATGGCTATGTCTCAAACTTGGTGATTATAGGACTCTGGGTCAAAATTTAGAAATGTATTAACAAGTCATTCTGTGAGAATTAAAAGTGATTGTGCATTAATAAATTCAATAAGTCCAGAGATTATTTTAAAACGGAAAATTGAAAAGTATCCTGCAGGCCCTCAGTAAAATAGTGATGTCAGAAAGGTTTCACATTTTAATTCTAGGCTTTCCTTCTATGTAGTTTCTCCTGGGTATCTCTATTTATTCTTTTCAAGTTTGCAAGAAAGGGAGCAACACTAATCTTAGAAAACATTTGTCAGCATTATTATTTATCCTGGACAAAAGAAGAAGCAAATTATTTTACATATTTCTGTGTCAACTTTTTTTTTTTTCCATTTACAAAGCCATTCATTTTAAAAAAAAATGGTTAGCCAGATGTGGTGGCACATGCCTGTGATTTCAGGTACTTGGAAGGCTGAGGCAGGAGGATTGCAAGTTTGAGGCCAACCTTGACAATTTAGAAAAAACCCAGTTTCAAAATAAAATAAAACAAATGTGCTGGGGATTTATCTCAGTGGTAGAGTGCTCCTGGGTTCAATGCCTTATACTGGAGGGAGAAAAAAAAGAAAGAAAGAAAGAAAGTGTTTAAAGGAAGAGTTCTATCTTGTACTCAAAACAGACTTTTTTCTCTTTAAGCTCAATGACAGATTAATCCAGAGGCAACAATATGTTAGTAAGAAGATTGGCCTGAAGTTTTCCTTCTCACAATATATATAATTGCCGCCCAGAGCCTCAATTCTCTTATTTTTGAAGATATTCTAATAATAATGTAGTTCCTAAGTGCACAAATAAATAAGTACAGAATTATTGGCAGAGAGAAGCTGATCAATAGGGGTTATTCAATCTTAATTATTTTGATTTCAATTTATATTGAATTGGTTTATGTATTCAAAGTGTCAGAATTGTCATGGATAGTAAAGAAGGGAGGTGCTGTATTGTTTTTAATTGCTTTTGTTCTCCCATAATTTTTAGTATAAAGTTGAAATAAGGGATATCCAATTTACTATATCATCTAAGCTAATAATTTCACTAATTGATAAAATCATAAAATGGTGGTACAAACAAACAAACAAACATTGAAGTGTAATAGTCTCTGAAATCAGTAATCTTTTGTAAAATTTTTTTTAGTTGTACAGGGACACAATACCTTTATTTTGTTTATTTTATATTTTTATATGGTCTGAGGATTGAACCTAGTGCCTCACACATGTGAGGCAAGTGCTCCCACTGAATCACAACCCCAGCCTCTCTAAAATCAATAATCTTAATATTGATTTATAATAGGATATCTGTTCCAAAGACAAATAATTCTTAAATTTTAATCATTTTAAATAATTACATTGTGAAATATAATTTTTTTTCATTTATAGTATGTACATTAAAGATGCGTTTTTAAAAATTGCATTTCTAATTTTTTTCCTATGGAAATCTGGAGGACTCTTGTCCATAATGTATGAAAGTCCCACTACCACTCAGCGATAGAGTATCTCCTTTTCCATAGTCCTTTTCAGACTCACTGTTTCATAAAGTTTTAATTTTCCTATATTAGGTTCTCTTAACCACCCAAACAAGAATCTGAGCTTGAGGGTAAAGGAGAATATTATTATTGAATATGTCTAATTCATAGCCACAAGGCATGGAATTAATTTAAGTCTCAACTGCTTTGGGGAGACATGTGAATTATTTATAACATATACGCCAACTAATCAAGATTAGGTTATGAAATATAGCCACAAAGCAGTCTTCTGGCTGCGTTTCCCTCTCCCAGCATCATAAAACCCTTTTGTTTTCTTCATGGATTTTTGTGTATCATACATAATATACAATCAGTAAATATTGTATGCTATTGTAATATATAATATGTATTTATAAATAATCAAGGCAAATTTATTTGTATACGAACACATACCTTTCTTTACTACATGAAGCCTCACTCAACCTTTCCTCCTAATATTTAATATTTCCCTTCTAGCCTCTCTCTGTACTAGTTTATTCATGTTTCATCACCTCTAATCCTCCATTTTTCATTGTGTAATATTGGATTTTTTGACAGTACTGAGGGAAGAGGGGAAAAAACAGATGAGAGGGGAAGTGTCTTTTTATCACCCTAGGACCCCTGATGCCACCTCTGTCCTTCCCATCCTGAGTCGTCAGTCTTTCAATGACTTATATTCTGTAGCGTCTCTGAGAGTATATATATTTATTAACATCCTGTCACCCCTCTTTCAGTCATCTGACCATATGCCACAGATTTTTAAAAGGAGGCTAGAGACAGCTTATGAAAAATTAAAATTAGAAAGATTACGAAATTTTTTAAAGGAAAAATGAGAATGGGGAAATCAATGAAGATGATGGTAATTTAAGTGAAGAAAAAAAAAGTGCCACCTAATATCAGAAGTGGACAGTAATTTTGGCTTCAAGTTTCCTAATTGTCACATGAAGAGAAAACTTCTTATATGAGATTAGCAGTCCCCATCATATGCAAGGTAAAGCTGAAGAGGGAAAACAGGAAAAAAGGAGAAAGTTCTAGAAAGAGGAAGTAAAGGTTTTCTTGATGTTCCCTCTTCCCCACCCACATCTTCAAAGCTCCTGAGAGGTATTCCAGTTGTTAGTGATAGACCTGGTACCATAATCCCACCACCCTCCACTTAAACATGCTCATTTTCATTAAGACTTCAGTTCAGTCCCATTATTTACCTCACTCAGAGAAACTATTTATATTTGTATTCTCAGACATCTGTTCCTTTCTGTACTTCAATGACCTTATACTAGCATCTATCATTCTAATTTCTTGTTTCCTAACATTGAGTCTCTTACTTCACCACTTAATTTCTTCTCCCTCTGGGTCAAAATAAGAATCTATAACATCAGCTCACACAGTCACACTTGCTGTGGTTTGGACCAGGAAAGGACTTTGTGCCTAGTGCCAGGATGATAGTTTTGATACAGGGACATTTCAAGGTCCCTGCATATTTACCTTGTGTGATATTCCATAAGAAAAGTACTATAAAACTGAGTCTTACTAGGCATAAATCATTTAGGAACATGACCTTGTATTTTTAGTTTAACCTTAATGCTAAACTTTGCATAATTTTCCAAAAGCACTTCTATTTAGGACCAAGCTTTCTTTTCTACTTTTATTTTTATCTTATGTTTTTAGAATAATGTAAATGTGATCATGCTTGGTTTAAGTGTTTGACTTACTATTTGGCTATTGTTGTTAGAAATTATAATGTATCATTCATTATACAGAGAAACACACTTATGCAAATGAAGCATGTAGCCAAAGAAAATCTAACTTCTTCCAAAAGCCATAATTATGATACTTTTATTTAGTCCACTTGACATTCCTTGACCTTTGTTATCATGATGAGCAGCATACGTTTAAAGAATCTGAATCACCATGCATTTTAACTTCAGAGTACAACTTGGTGGTGAATTGAACATTATGGTATTGCTTGACAAACATCATACATAACTCCAAGAAAAATTGGAAGTATGTATGGTCTTAAATTTCACAGCATACAATATGAGGCTGAGTTAGGATGAAGTCCATCTTACGGAAATAATTCAGTAAATGATAACTTTGACCTATCACCTGCAAATTTGGAATATATGATAAAATAGTAAAAAAGATATTTGGTAATATAAACTCTAGAAGCATATGGAACTAATTTAAATATGTGTTTTGTATCCATAGTTTCTTTTTATGGTACTTATGTGTGAGATAGAGGTAAGTAATAAAGCAAATTGTTTTTAACATATCACTTGTTGGGAGTTTAGTTATTTACCAAAGTGAAAGATTAGAAGTTCTGTTTCAATGCATAGAAACTAGTCAAAAGAGAAAAGTTCCTGCAGTGGATGTTTTACTGTAATATTCCTACAGTATTGTAATGTAGTTTTTGAACTTGAGTTTTGTTTTGTTTATATGTCAGAAGATATGCAGGAATATTACCAAACACTAAAATGATCCATTGAGTTACATTAAGACAAAGAGAAAATGTTAATTAATGGCATTAGTATTGCTTATGTTTACATCTTACACAAAGCCCTTCCATCTTAATTTAAAAAATTATTGCAAATGAATAAAAAGCATTATGATAAACACAACAATATATCAAGATTGACTTTTGTTTAATGTCAAATTGTGCATTTTTCTTTTATGGTCCCTAACTGCTGTCTTCCTTTTTCCTTTACTTCTAACTCAGTGCATTTTCTTAAACACACCCTCTTTACATCTTTGATTGGGATCGTCCTACTATTCCCAATTGAGTTGCTTGCTAATTTGAAAAGAAATGCCAGACAAAACACAGTCTCTCCAGGAAATTCCTAAACTCTAACCTTTCAGGGTCATAGAGGGCAGGAGCATGTTGTTTTAGAAAGTGACCTCAGTTCAGCTCCTCTCCAAACAAACCTTCAGATGTTATCTGTGTATTATCTCAGAAGACTGCATGGCTAACCCATACTGATCAACAGTAGCACATTTTACCACTTTTTAACTTTCTATGAATGACTCTCATAGGGAGGGAAATATATACATCCTGTAAAAATGACTCAAAGATTCTTGAAGACTTTAAAAAATTTCCACACTTAATATTAGAAAGCTATAAGAAACTAAAAATGATATATAAAACTCAAGTTTATAAGAATAAGTGGTGTAACTTTAAATTCCTAATTAAATCTATACAAGTAATAAATTTCAATGATTTATATTTTCTTTAGGTAGTTATTCTGGCAATATAAAATTTCAGTGTTTTGAGTTGAGAAGATCTGTTAGGATATCTTAAAATTGCAGAGTAATTTTGGAGTCACTGAACACTTTTATAATGATCATTCATTTTAAAAGAAACTTATTAAGCAATCTTTTAAAAAAATTCTAATAGCATGAGATTGGGAACTTGAGTTTTACTTCCTTGTGAAGTTTAGCAACTTATTCACTCAAAAAATCAGCTTAGTTAACTAGGGTTGAGGCAAAAGCAACAGGGAATTCTAGAAGTATGGTAAGAAAACAACATTTTAACTTTTATCTATTTATACTGAAAATCAACTTCACAAAGGTGATTGCTGTTTTATGCATCATTTTCTCCCCAAAGCACAGACTTAAAGACCCTCAATATGGCCCCAGCTGTAAAAGCACATCTGCCTCTTTAAATTAGATTGACGGCTTCCTATCTTCAAGGAGCAAATTTTGAACCTTAAGACTAATTTCACACTTGATCAAAAAAGTCACATTCCCAAATTAATTTTAAACTAGAAAATTAAGGTTACTAGCTAAATATTTGAGACACTTTATTAAACATAGTGTTGCTACCTGACTTCAATATATCTTATTTCTATTAAATTGATTTCTGCTTTATATAATGTGATTTAAATTTCATCAACTTTTAGTTGTATTTAGTCAAGTCTTTGTTAACCCCCAAAATTATATTGTTATTTGGGATATGATGAGGTTTTTTAATTGATACTCATAAATATCAGGTGTGCTATCAAAGAAAACTTGAGTTATATAATTTAGATATTCAATTTGGCATCTGGTATATGGAAATACATAAATGTGACAAAGATGTGCTGACAAAACTTGTATGTATTTTGTAAAACATGTTATATATTTTTGCCCCTTAAAGCAGCCTTGTAATTCAAAAATAAATTCTCTAAAACTGGACACTGAGAAGCAGAACCATCTGGCATTTCCCCAGGAACAGTTGCCAGATGATCCTGCCTCCCTCAGCACTTGCCACTACTCCCATATTATTAATGAAGCACTAATAAAATCAAACTGCTTGACCGTCAGATTAGTCAGCAGTCCACAATGACAAAGTCCTGCTTTACTAGAATCTTATTAGTTACCAACATCTAAGCAAATCAGTGTTAGTGCAAAAATCTTAAGGCAGATGGATTTGAAAAACTCAAAGGTGTTTAGATGCAGCAACGCACCTCAATGTAATGTGGCTAAAAGAATCTATAACTGTTTTCAGTAGTAAATTCTATTAAAGGCCCTCTAATTTTTGTGTGTGTGGCAAAGAACATCTTATTATGATGATAAAGTTTAAAGCAAATTTAGAATTCATGTTCTTTGAATCCAAAGATGAATTGTATCACCATGTTGTTTTAAAATTACCTTTTATTCTCTCTTTGAATAAATACAATGTATTTCATTTGAGTTTCTTGCCAAAGTGTACAGCATCACTATTGAAAGGCAATAATTTTACTTTTTTCTTCAAAGAGTTCACATTGGGCTCTTTGTAGTGATTTTAGATCAGAAAGATTTATACATTTTCACCTTTCTTAGATGTTTTAATTAGCTTTTTTCTCTCTATGACCAAAATACTTGACAAGAACAAGAAAGAGGAGGAAAGGTCTATTTGGGCTCATAGTTTCAGAGGTTTCAGAGGTCCAGTCTAGGGCTGGCTGACTCCATAGCTCTGAGCCTAAGATGAGGCAAAATATCATGATAGAAGGACATGGCTAAGAAAAGCAGCTCAGGACATGGCATAAAGGAAGCTACACTCACCACTGACAAAATATATATCCCAAAGGCACATCACCCATAGTGGCCTAATTCTTCTGCCATATCCTACCTGTATACAGGATGTCACATATGAACTTTGGGGGGACAATACATATTCAAACTATAAAATTAGATACTGTCAAAAGAGTGTTTCTGCCTGGCATGGTGGCACATGCCTGTAATCCCAGCCAAAATTGGGAGGCTGATGCAGAAGGATACTAAGTTTGAGACTAACCTCAGAAATTTAACAAGGCCCTAAGTTATTTAGTGAAACCCTGTCTCAAAATCAAAAATGAAAAGAGCTGGGGATGTAGCTCAGTGATAAAGCATCCCAAGGTTCAATCCTCAGTAACAACAACAAATTATTTTCTTTATCTTCTGTATCAATTTTGGGAATTATAGCGCTTGATAAGGAAAGAAAATTAAAAATTTGGAAAACAGAATTTAGTTTTATTTTTCAGATCATCTTCAACCAAATTATCTTTTGAGACAGAGGATTTCAATCATATCATTGAGACAATAATGAATTATTATAAGTCACTGAAAATAATGTCTGTCTAGCATTCTGTGAATTGATTTCAGATCTTTATTATAATTATGGCAGTCTCATTGAAAGCATTCCAGAGACTGTCTCAATTGGGAGAGTGAAGAATATAGATGGTGCAAGTGCACTTCGAATTTGTTCATTGCAGGGAAACCACTTTATGCTGCAGGTTAGAGTGAGTGACTATAATGTATACAATTAATTGTTGCAACAGTTATGAATTATGGTAGGATTTTTGAGATGTCATTTTACAGTTCATTCTAATTTTTAAAAATTTCATTAATGGGGCTGGGGATGTGGCTCAAGCCATAGCGTGTTTGTCTGGCCTGGGTTGGATCCTCAGCACCACGTACAAAAACAAAAAGATGTTGTGTCCACCGAAGACTAAAAAATAAATATTAAAAAATTGTCTCTCTCTCTCTCTCTCTCTCTCTCTCTCTCTCTCTCACTCTCTCTCTTGCTCTCTCTTTAAAAAAAAATTTCATTAATGTTTAAAATTTGGATAAGGAAGAAAACAAAGAAATACAAAGAAAACAGAAGTGCTACTCAGGGTCTAATGCATTGCCACAAAATCTCTTTGCATGCCAAGGTATACTGACAACAGTTGTTTGCTACAAATGATTTGGAATTGCTTCAATGACTTATAGATATTAAGTCCAAAAGAACATGAGGAACACTGAAAATTTACTCTAAAAATATTGTCATTATGTCATATGAATTAGAGTGTTCCTAAAACAGATAGCTATAATCACTATCTCAAAATAAGTGTAATGAAGTAATTAAATGCCTAATATTTCTACTCAAGTTAATAGATGTTAAAAATCTTTAAAATTAAATTTTCTTAGAGACAATGATATATAGTCAATTTATTTTTTTTGATAAATATTCTTGCTTTCCTTACTAATGCTAACTATGAAGTTTTGAGAAAAAAATTATTTTATTTACTCATTTTTACTTTCATTATGTAAAATGAAACATATTAAAATATACAGAATATAGTAATGAACCCTCTTGTATCTTTCACCCAGCTTCAACAATTAACAATTCAAGGCCATCTTGTCTTATTTCCCTACTTCACCACAATTATATTAGTTGAAGCAAATCCCAGATTATATAATTCCATCCATAAATATTTCCATATAAAACATAAGAACTTTCTTATGCAATCACAATACAGTTAATTTACCTAAAGTATAATAGTTCTTATTAAATATAAGTCAATTCAAATTTCCTTTGATCTTATGAATATTACAAATTTTTTACATTTATTTGAATATACTTCAGATAACGTAAACATTTGGTGCTGTCTTGATTTCCCATGATTATATTTTCTTGTATTAAATATTTTTTTAGTTGTAGATAGACATAATAACTTTACTTGATTTATTTACTTTTTTTTAATGTGGTGCTGAGGATTGAACCCAGTGTTTCACATGTGTGAGGCAAGCACTCTTCCACTGAGCCACAATCCCAGCTCCCCAAAAGTCCATTTTGATCTTTGAATTTTTTCTCTCTGTCTTGGTCTCTGACTTCTCCCTGCATCCCATACAATTTACAATTGAAGAAGCCAGGAAGTTATTCTATAGAGCTTCATATAATCTGAACATTACTGATTGGATCCCTGTGGTTACACCTTCCTCTGTCATCTCATCTACAAATGTGATAATGCTGAGATTTGTTTTTGCCACTTTTTGGTAATGTTGATTCATAGGTGATAATGTGTTTTATAAAGAGACCCATGATATCTGGATGTTTTTATTTTCTGATTACAAATTTATATTCAATGCCAAGATATTTCAATATATTAGTGTTGTTCCATGGGGCTATTTTTATCCTATTATTCCTTCTTTGTATTAGCTGAAATATTCTAAAAAGAAACTCCATCTTATTTGCCATTTGGTTATCCACTGATATAACACATAATAAAAGTTGAATAAATGTTTGATTTAAAGAATATTTTAGGTCTTTACCATCCAATGGTTGGATTTTATTTTAGGTTGAATTTTATTTTATTTTAGTATAAATATAGATATTTGAATATAATCATTTAATTTGTTGATCTTTTTATACTAAAATTTCTTAAAATTGGCCATGAGAGCCTCTTCAGGATGGCTGTGAAGCCCCTTTGGCATGACCCTTCTAGTCTTTTGTAATTTTCTTGATAAATGGCCAGAAATATGGCCTAGGATTTTCTTGACCATATCTTGACTAAGACTTGAAATTAGCCAACTTTTTGAAGAAATATTTTAAAAATTATTTTGTTTCTTTTAGTAGGAAAAACTTAAATCTTGATATTAAATCTGGATGATATTGGGGCTGGTTATTATTGAATTGGTCATTGTTTCTATTCTTTTTCAGTGGATGGAGCTTGCAAGCATAATTTTAAGATAAAGTACATCAGCAGTTTGTGTCAGTTCCTTCAACTAAAACCCAAAACCATGAGTTTTTTTCAACCCCTTCTCTTTTACATTTTTTCCTCCCAAACTGAGAATTCAAATTCTCAATTATACCTGACAATATATTCTTAGTTTATCTTATACTTATCTACTTTGATCTGTATAACATACACAATATTTCATAATAACATCCCCAACATCATTAGCAACTACTGAAAATTTTTCTTCCAGTTCTTTTATTTCAAATTTATATATCTTGGTAATATTTAGCCAAATTATTATATTTTAATGTCATTATTCTACTGAGTACATATTAAGTTTTCTTTGTTTCATTTTTAGATATTTGTGGATTTTTTAAAAAATAATTGTTGTATAATTATGTGAAAATATTTTTTATGATTCCAAAGTAAAATTTACCAAACACAATATGGTCAAAAAGTTTAGCTGTTCACCCTGTTTTATCTGCCCTATCTCTTGCCCTTTTCCTTTAGCTAAGCATTTAAAAAAATTATTATAACTCTATTCATTATTAGTTTAATTAAAATTTCTTACATATGTAATCACATTTCCTCTAAGTAAATTGGATTACATCCTGATTTCTCTACAGTTATTCTTACAACTTTATTGTATTCCTTTTTTAAAAAAAAAAATTTATTTATACGAGGCACTGAGAATCGAACCCAGTGCCTCCCACATGCTAGGCAAGCACTCTACCACTGAAGTATAACCCCAACCCCGTTATGGTATTCTGTATGAGTTTATATGATCCCATAGTTTACTCAGTCTTCTACTGTGGTAGATTGAGAGGAAAGTTACTTAAAAACAGAAATTAAATCATTCATTAAGCATAAGTCAGAGGAAACAAAGAAACTATTCCAGGTCTTTGATACCAGTTGAAGATTTATGAACATTCAAAAGGTCTTGTAAATACTCAGAAAAGGCAAATGTCAAAAGAAATTTAAGCTGTCATGTCTAAGATGGGGGGGGGGAATTCGTTATGAAATGAATCATTTATTGATTTGATTTGAATGGTTGAATTATGCAAGAGTAATTTACTGATTATTGTTCATTTTTTAAGATGTCGTGTTTAACACTGATGCTCAAATTTGGTTGTTCTAACAGTATGTCTCATTGTGAGAAATAAAAACATGCTGAAATCTTTATCTCAGATCCAAAAAATACAAGGTGCATAAAATAACTGACTCAATAAAGATCCAGAGTTTTTCATAACCAATATTATTAAGCAGCCACAAAAGTAGAGAGATACAAACGTCCTCTATTATTGATGCTGAGATTATGAGAGTGACAAGGAAGACATTATTTTAGGGTCAATTTTAAATTGTTCTATTTCCCAAATGTTTGAACCAGCAATTGTATTTTAAAAATTCATCCTTATTTCACCTTATACAGTTATGAAAAGATGTATATACAAATAGATTCACTTAACACTTTGCAAAAAAAATAAAAAGAAAAATAACTCAAATCCTATCACCTACCAGAATTGGTTTTATAAATTGAGATTTATCATGCAATTAAATGCCATTTAGACACAAAGAATGAACTATATATACGTATGTGAATATAAAAATGGCTAAGATGTATCAGTGTCTTAAAACAAAAAATTTAATATCTGTAGTTTGACTATGAAGACACAAATTGTTAACACTATTTTTCCTTGAGAAATAGCTCTTGTGTGTGCATGTGTGTTTGTATGCATAACGTATATATATATATATATATATATATATATATATATGCTTAATATGGGGCATTATCATAATTTGGATTTTTGCAATAGTTTTCATTTCGAGTCATTCTTTTAGCAACTTCATTTTTTTGGAAGAATTGCATCTGCACATTATTGAAATGATTTTCATCTAGTAGCTGAAAGTTTGAATTATAGATGACGAATCAGAAATAAAATTTTAAAATGAAATAAAACTCTTATATGCTCAACTAAGAAACTTAGTGATAAACTGAAAAAAAGATCAAAGATCAACATTTTAATGTATTTAGCAGTCATGCCATATGATAAAAAAATATAGTATGCTAACAATAAGAATGAAACTCATTCAGTTTTTTGGTTTTGCTGAATTCAAATGATTATCTTTCAACATTGCTTCAGATTATCATCTCAAACATTGTAAGAAAAATATAGAAGATGACAATGTGTAAATTAAGGTTATAGGGGTAAAGAAAATCAGGTATACTTTCTTTTAACATGTTGCATATATTTGTAATAGGGAGATTTGTCATCTTCAGATATTTTCCAGTTTTGATACTATACACACTTTAAGAAACTAAAAATATAGGCATAGTGCCCATTGAAAAGGATTATTGTGCAAATTTATCTATTATAATTGATTATGAAGGTATTTCAATTTAAATTTTTGGTATCAAAAGGGCTCAAATGGGACTCAATCCTTTCAGCTTAAGATTCATAAAATATTCTGGTCACAATTTTGTCCAAGGAGTAGTCTACATAAGTAATGTTGTACTGTCAGCTGAATCACAGGTGTAGGATTTCAGACTCCAGTGCAACTTGCTAGAGTGTACATCCCAACTCAGCTTTTTGCTGTTTCTCATTGACAAAATGAGATTTCAGTCTTACAACTTTTAGATTTTTCTTCAATATTAAATGCTGCATGATTCTAGTTAGTCAATATAAAGCTTTGTGGCTCAGAGGTAGAGAGCTCGCCTAGCATGCATGAGGCACTGGGTTTGATCCTCAGCACCACATTAAAAATATTAAAATAAAGATATTGTGTCCACCTATAACTAAAAAATAAATATTAAAAAAGAAGAAAATGGACAAATACTGGTGAAGTATTTGGTGAAAGACTGAATTTTCCAGTTCTAATAGTACTGGGAACCAAGGCATGGAATAAGGGGTCAAGACAGAAAATATTTCTGCTGCAGGATCAGGGAAGTGCCTTGATGTGAGAAAGTTATCAGTGATGGAGGTTGTGGCAGATAGGACTTGAATCCAGCTACTTGCTGTGTGGGAATGTGGAACCCATGTGGACAGATTTTTCTTTATTTTCAAAAGTTAGGAATGATTCATAAAATGTTTCAATTTTTAAAATACTATGAAAGTTAAACCAAGTATATTCCTGGATTAAATTCAGGCTCTGACTTGCCCATCAGCGGCCTCCACTTCCAGGATTATGCCTATGAAAACATGTAGAATTAGTGGTATAAAGTTATTGCCCTTTTGGGTGGATTTGTGGTTTTGAAGATCACATCATGTAAATGAAATGAAATAGAAATACCTTTATCATGCTTACTCAATGTCTAAATGAAAAATGAAAGAGAAGATTGTGGACTTAATTTTCATGAAACAACTACAGAGTTTAGAAGTGGAAGATTATAATTTAACTGATTTTCCATACTAATTTTAATTTCATATATTTGATATATTCCTTAGGTAATCAGTTATCTATAAAATTTTATGTGTAGTCCTGAGGTTCAATTATAAAGCAGTGTCTATTCACCCTAGCTTGATGCTAATTCTATGCATAATTCTCAGATCTTAATTTAGTTCCCCTTTTAATAAAATAGAGAAAGACACATGAATTGCTTCATTTAAAGCCATAATTAAATTTAATATATGGTATAGTGGCAGGAGAAATGAAAAAAATGATAGTCATTTACTCATGCCCACAATCAGTTATAACTAAGAGATATAGGAATGACCTGTGGGTTTCATAAGTGCTTTTATTCTCCCTTTGCAAGCCTTTGTGTAGCTTCATATATTAAATTTTTGTGCATATAGGACATTATTTGGGAATATTGCTGTGCTTGCTGAAGAGGTAGATTTTTACTCTGACAATGTCTGTTGAATTCTATGGCTTAAATATTCTAATTTCTAATACTGTATAATATACAGTTTATCTGAAAAAGTAAATTTCGATCAAGAAGGTTGGCAAATATGATCATATAAAATTAAAAACTAATATAAGAACTACAGATTCTATAATATTTTAGGCTTATTTCTCAAGTCATACAAACAGAGACTTTCAATATTTAAATAAACATTGTGAATAATCTCCAGGTAAGAATTATGTTAACACCAAGAAAAAAAAAAGATGTTGAGATTGTCTTGTTCATTTAATCAAATGTAAATAATCATTGTAGGACATTCAGGTTATGATACATGAAATGATTCAAATTTCCTAAGTTCCTTAATAGAATCAGTCAAATATTTGCCAGGTTTATCATGCAGAGAAAACCATACAAGTGTGTATTGGCTGTTTCATATGAACAGACCATCCAGTCTCAGAAGGCTTTCACTCATCCTCTTGAGATTTGTGGTAACTTCTTTGATGTAGAAACATGTGGCCCTGGAGACAAATGAATGGTAACAGGCTGCCTCTGACAGTCAAAACTTAAGAAGTGAACCCACAAGTACAGAGGTTTCTTATCTATGATTTGTTGATAACACCAAGTCATCAGAAAATCTTCAATAAAAAGTTTTTAGTACTCTCAAGGTTTTTGGCTTGTTTGTTTTCAACACTCCAACATAACCAGTGTTTTGAGTCTCATATATAATCAGCAGCAGAAGAAGAATTATTCTGTGATAATTGTAGCCTCTGAGTGAGGTACTGAGTCTGTATTTATGATGGGAATAAGAAGGACATGGGGAAACCTGATAATATTGACATATAGCACAAAGTTCTACGACTCTCAGTGCAGAAGACACCATGTAACAGGTGCTCAGTCAATATGTGTTTAATAAGTGTTGTTAAATTGATATATTTCCTTAACATATACTTTTTAATGGCACCTTGCTTATCATAAACTAAGAAGTTTATCCTTAAAAAATATAAATTTTCATTCTCCAAAGACAGAAGTACTCAAGAAAGTAAGGATATTTTACAAGACAGCTATTCTATTTCATCATTACTACTTTGTTTTGAATCAGAAAATTAAGTTGTGATAAACTGTGTATCAGTTATAAAGTATACTGGTTAAGTAACTACAATTAAACAAGATTATTAAACTGATTTTTGAAGAACTCCTGGACAATTGTTCTTGGCTTTGTTTTTTAAAGAGCTCTTAAAAAATTACATACACATGTGTCCATATGTAGGTGCATACATTGAGTGGAAAAGCATCTATATAGGGACACATTTACACTTAGACTCATAATTAAGTAATTTAAAATTATATATCATGTTTCTTATATGAAGAAATTTAAAGTAATGGAGAAGGTTTGAAGTACAAATACATTGTTCTACTTATTTGTTTTTAGAACCATAGTTTTTGCAGATTACAGAAGTTTAGCAGTTATTAATGTTTGAATATGCATTAACACTATTATTAATTGATTGATATACAATACCAAATTTTCCTGTCATTTTTCCCCCAAATTAATTCTTATTACCTTTCCCCCTTTCTTTACTTGCTTTTATATTTCTAGGCCAAAAATATGGGAAGGAAAATATCTTTTATTCTAATAAACCTTCATAGACTTCTGTGATAATATGAAAAAAAAAGGAAAACTTATGCACTAATTGATTTTGGTCACTGCTGTGGTTTGAGTGAATATGTCTTTTCAAAAATCTTATGTTGAAACTTTTTTTTATTATTATTTAGTTATTCAAAACATTACAAGGCTCTTGACATATCATATTTCATACATTTGATTCAAGCAGATTATGAACTCCCATTTTTACCCTATATACATAATGCAGATTCACATCGGTTACACATCCACTTTTTTACATACTGCCATACCAGTGTATGTTGTATTCTGCTGCCTTTTCTATCCTCTACTATCCCCCCTCCCCTCCCCTCCCCTCCCATCTTCTCTCTCTACCCCATCCACTGTAATTCATTTCTCTCTCTTGTTTTTTTTTTTCCTTGAAACTTAATGAAGATGGTCATAGCATTAAGAGATTCAACCTTTGGGAGTTTATAGGGCCATTAGGGTTCTGCCCTAATGGATGGGATTAAGGCCCTAAAAAGGAGAATTCAGAGGGCTAAGATGTAGTTGAATGGTACATGCTTGTCTAGCATGCTCAGGCCCTGGTTTAACCCCTAGCACTACCAAAGAATCTCATACAACTACTTCCCCACACAAATAAATAAATAAATTCAGAGAATGCCTCCCATGATTTCCATCCTTCTGCCATGTGAGGCCACAGTGTTTATCCTTCCTCCATATGAGGATGCATCAACAAGGTGCCATCTTAGAAGCAGAGAGGAAGCCCTAAACAGACACGAAATCTGCTGATCCCATGATCATAGAGTTTCCAGCCTCAAAAGATATGTGAAAGAATGGTTTCTGTAATTCATAAACTACCCAGAAGAAATGGATTAAGTCACCATTAACTTTTATATTTCTTCTTTGATTAAAGCTCATGATTAAGCATTATGTATTATAAAATATTGTTTATAAGCCGTCCCTGTATGTTTGCAATATTAGTCAAGTTTAAAAACCTGAAAAATCTACTAAAGATTTGACACATTGTAAGAATATCATGAGAAATCTTGAAAATTCTTCCTTTAAATTTTCTCAGTTGATTTGCCTCTCTGCACAGTCAGGAAAGAAAGTAAGAGTGTACATTTTTTATGAAATGAAGTATCCCAGAGAATGGATCAATAATAAAGCTATACTTATAGGACATAAGTTTAAAGGATAGAATGACCATCACAACAAATAATTGAATTTCTGCTCAAAATATAATGATGAGTTTTCCTTCTGAGGAGAATTTCTGATGGCTTATCAATGTCAAGTTCATGAGAACGGACTGGAAATACGATAAATCCATTCTACACTGAATATAGTTTCTAGGTGTGACAACTTTGAGCTGTATCAAAAGAACACAGCGATTTATATATAACCTTCTAAAAGTAAGAAACCTGTCTTAATAAATCATATGTCATTTGGGTATCTGCTTTCTAGATTGTTTTATTTTTTTTTAATTTAAATAATAGCTCTAAGTATTTAGTCTAATAACTATAAGTAGTTACTATTAGAGTCTTTAATAAATCAACCTGTCATATATCCCAAAAGAAAAAAAATATTATTTTTATTTCTTCAGAGACAAATGAAACTCTGATATATCACAACTGATATACAAAGTACCTTTAAAGAATAAATCTCCAAAAATAACAAATACAGTGTCCAGGACTACATAAATTACTTATAAGCTGTACTGCATTGCCTCCCTCTCTCTGGTACCTCACATAAGTCTACTATACTTCTGGTACTTGTCAGTTATGTGACTAACATGTACATGAAATAAAACTTCTTCTGGTTCTTCATTTGACAGAAAATAATTTTACAGTACTATTTGTATCCAATAGATCATCTTTGATATGAAATTTTGCTTGGCCATTGTTGGTTTCAAATTGTTTCTAATCCAAATATTAGTTAAGTTTAAATAGATGAAGTCTAAATAGATCAAGTGATCTAGTTAATTTTCATTTCTGATTTTTAAAACTTGGAAATATGAATAGTCTTTTACTTAAGACAAGTAAATGCAGGTGGCATCTGTTTTTTGTACCACAATTTAACTCTCATAAGTATATGAAGATTTATTTTTTGATTGTGCACTAATGTCAACATACCTTCTAACCTTTGTTAAGCCTTCTAACCAGTATTAATCCTATAGTATAAACATTATTTTTTGGACATGAAATGTATAGCTCAAATATAAATCAGCAAGCAAACAATTATATGAATAATAAATCTGAGATTGATACATGGAAATGAAAACTTACCATTTGATATTATTAGCCAACCAGCAAAAATCAACTGTATACATTTCCTGAAGAAATAAAAAGTACATTATTATTTAGTGGATGTTTCAAGTGTTTTTCATTACCATTGTAAAAATTGACTTTTGTTGTTATTAGTAGTAGTAATTATTAGTATTAAAACTATTAGCAGGATGGATCAGCACATTTCCTAAAGGACCAGAAGGTAAGTATTTTAGGCTTCACAGGTTAGCAGTCTCTGTCACAAGTAATCTTTCCCATCTCCGCAGCCTGAAGTCTACCATAGAAAATGCACACGAAGGAACTCTTAGCAAATATGAAAAAGTAGAGATACTACCATGCATTTTATTAGATCATTTTGGAATGAAACTGGAAATCAACAACAAAAAATAATAATTTCTGCATCACTTGGAGACTGAACAATATGCTACTGAATGAACAATGGGTCACAGAAGACATCAAGGAGGAGATTTAAAAAATTCTTAGAGGTAAATGAGAACACAGACACAACATATTGAAATCTCTGAGACACTATGAAAGAAGTACTAAGAGGAAAATTCATTGCATGCAGTTCATTCCTTAAAAGATGAAAAAATTCAACAAATAAATGATCTCCCTCTACATCTCAAAGCCCCAACTTCCTTAATAAGACTTCAAAACTCAATAATTAAAACCAAGAATCAACAAATGGGATGGAATCAGACTAAAAAGTTTCTTCTCAGCAAAAGAAACAATCTGTGAGGTGAACAGAGAGCCTACATCCTGGGAGCAAATTTTTACACCTTACTCATCAGATAGAGCACTAATCTATAAGGTATATAAAGAATTCAAAAAGCTAACCACCAAAAAAAAAAAATCAACAAATGGGCCAAAGACCTGAACAGACACTTCTCAGAAGAGGATATACAATCAATCAACAAATATATGAAAAAATGCTCATCATCTCTAGCAATAAGAGAAATGCAAATCAAAACTACTCTAAGATATCACCTCACTCCAGCCAGAATGGTAGCTATTATGAAGACAAACAGCAATAAGTTTTGGCGAGGATGTGGGAAAAAAGTACACTACATTGCTGGTGGAACTGTAAATTGGTGCAGCCAATATGGAAAGCAATATAGAGATTCCTTGGAAATCTGGGAATGGAACCACCATTTGACCCAGCTATCCCTCTCCTCAGACTATACCCAAGGGACTTAAAAACAGCATACTACAAGGACACAGCCACATCAATGTTTATAGCAGCACAATTCACAATAGCTAAACTGTGGAGCCAACCTATATGTCCTTCAGTGATGAATGGATTAAAAAAGTGGCATATATACATAATGGAATTTTATTCAGCATTAAAAAATAATAAAATCAAGGCATTTGCAGGTAAATGGATGGTGTTGGAGAAGATAATGCTAAGTGAAGTCAGCCAATCCCTAAAAAACAAATGCAGAATGTTTTCTCTGATATAAGGAGGTTGACTCATAGTGGGGTAGGGAGGGAAAGAATGGGAGGAATAGATGAATTCTAGATAGGGAAGAGGGGTGGGAGAGAAAGGGGGGCAGAGGATTAGCAAGGATGGTGGAATGTGATGGACATCATTATACAAAGAACATGTATGAAGACTTGAATTGGATGTCAACATACTTTATATACAGAGAGAGATGCGAAAAATTGTGGTACATATGTGTATTAAGAATTGTAATGCAAAATAAAAACAAAGTACACGTATAAAGGCATAAATTGGCATGAACATACTTTATATACATAGATATGAAAAACTGTGCTGTATATGTATAATAAGAATTGTAATGCTTTCCACTGCTGTTGTGTATTTAAAAAATAAAATAAATAAAAAATTTAAAAAAAGAAAGAAAGAAAATGCAATGGTTTAACCTGTGAGCCAATATAATTTTATTTTCAAAACAGACAGCTGGACAATAGGTGATAGCATTCCAACTCCTCTATTAATGACAGTATATAGTTCTAAGATGTTTTCACATATTCACTAATACATTAATGCATACCTCTTATAATATCTATGTATAGATGTTCACTTTTTGTAGATGAGGGAATAGTTCAAACTTGACCTGCACATGTGATGCAAAATAGAGTCAAGTCTCCAGACTGTACAACAGATGCTACAGATGCTCCTGATTTGTAGTCTTAAAAGGGAAGCCATTCTGAGAGTCAAAATGTATGGTTTTTTTTTTAATTAATGAGAAATGTTCCATCTCGTTATGAACTGTCATAGCAGAACATGATGACAAGATATCAGTAGAAGCTCAGATTGCAGCTAATAGATTTGACTAATCCTAACAATTCAGGAATACTAGGGCTTAGCATTTAGGAATATAACACGGACACAGAGGATTGGACAACAGTTGTGATTTCATTGAGAAGAGTCGATTTCTTATTCAAATACTTTAAAAATATTTATTGGTCAAATTATCAAACATTGAAGACATAATTTAATATAATCTGAAATAAATGATTAAGAATGATATTAAAATATAGTTTTATGTACATACTAAACATAAACCTTTTTTATTCCACTTATCCAACAATTACAAACCAATTATCCAGCACATGTTCGAAGTCAGATATTTTCCCAGGAGCTAGGATACATAATCCTGAGCTCAAGAGTCAAAAATATAGAGGAAAGATACAGAATTTTTAAGGACAAACAAAAAATAAAAAGAAAATATATATGCTAAACATAATTAGACATGTAGGTTTTTCAAATTATAAGTGGAATAAAAGCATATTTAAATATATATGCATTAGTCAAAACATACTTTTTCAATCTTTCAAATGATAATTAATTTAAGAGTTTAAGGTCATTTAAAGATAAATATGTTTTTTAAAAAGAAGAAATAAATTAGAGAAGCCTATGGGAAAATAAAGTTTCAACCTGGAGTTCTAGTATACAACATAGTACCTATAGTTAATAACTGTTGAGAGCCACAGCCAAAGGGGCCCCAGCAAACTTCCAGCTGCCAGCAAACTTCCAGCTGCTAGCTGATGATTGGCTCACAGCAAACTTCAATCTGCCAGCTGATTGGCTCCTCTGCGGTGTTGCTCATTGGGCTGTTTCCCCGTCCTTTCAGACCACAGAACTGCTCATTGGGGGACTTTTTTGGCTCCGCCCACACAACCCAGCCAATTGGCCTCAAGAGCAGGAGGAGTGGGGCGGGTTGAGAGGCTTGTGGGAAGCTGGTGGTGGCAGTTGGGCTCTGAAGGAATTCCTGAAGAGCTCCTGTGGTGTGGAGTGTGTGTTCTAAAAATAAAGTTCATTTCTGCTTGATAAGTGGCTGTGAATTGTGCCCAGCCAGACTGCGGCAAATAACATTGTATGTTTTTAACCCTTGTTAATTATAATTATATTATGAATTATAATTATTATAATAAAAAGGGGCAGGAGAAAAAGTTATATTCATATCTTTTATATAAAAAGATTATATCATACTTTTAAAAAGTGTACCTTTTTAAAATTTATATCAGTATGAAACTTATATAGATCTATAAATTAAAGCTAAAAAGTAAACATATCAAGTATTTTTACTGTAAAATTATAAACCCTAAGATTTAATCTTTTAGAAGGGAAAACCTAAAAAAGAAACAAAGCTTTTTATTGTAAAAATTATATCACATTAAATTTTTAATTTTGTATTAGCTTTCTGCTTATGTCTTTCAGTGAGAAATTGTAGATATTATTTATTTTAAAACTATAATTAATAACTTTGTTATTTACTATTTCATCACTATAGTTAAAAGCTTTGTTGTGAAAGAAAATTAAGAAACTTTGACTTTTATTTCCTGATTTTCTATTTGTGGAAAGGATGACAAGGGAAGATATTTTGATATGGAAGAAAAAGTTATGAAGTATTTAAGATAATGAGGATAAAGATCTCTATAATATTTGATAAGAAAAGATGGACTGGTAATGATGTATCGCCTTCTCTTAAATCAGCTTAAACAGATTTTCTGAAAAATGCATAAATCAGTAATATATTATGTATTTCTCAACAAAAGTTTCTTGATCTACAATTCTGGTTTCAACTTGGACAAGATCAAGTACACAAACAAGAAGAATTAGAAAAGAGAGAGAGAAAGAGAGAGAGAGAGAGATCACAAGACAAATTGTAGTGCTGAGTGGGAAATGTTGAATGCATGAAATATATTAAATTCTGTTTATTTTTTCCATCAAACCAATACATTTGATAAAATTCTTTCTCTTCTCTCACTATCTCTCAATCTCATTTTAAGAAGAGACAATGACCAAAATACTAATAGAACCTGACTCACATCCTTCAGGACTGTCTGCAAAGAGTTTGCAGCAATGTGGGATATGAATCATGCTTATAAAAGAACATCTCACATTTATTGTAAATGTGTCCTAATTGCAAGAAATGGAAACAATAATTCCAGTAATTTTGCTTTATAAAAGATAAATATTTAAGAAAATTTTGTTATTCTTAAATTGTTTGATAATTATATATTTTGTTTATATTTGTATAATAAAGTTTAAATTCTTGTAATAAATTTATCATTGTCACCTATAAGCTAAATTGAAAAATATCCAGGGCCCTGTAATGTCATTCATGGGTCATAACTGAACGCATATATTTTCCAGTTTAGTCCAACTAATAATGACACATTTTTTTTTAACTTTTATTTATTTTTTTTTAGTGAGATCAAACCCAGTGCCTCATGCATGCTAGGCAAGTGCTCTACCTCTGAGCCACAACCACAGCCTCTAATAATGATATTTAAAAGACTAAAATTCTCCCATTACAATGTAAGATATGAACTTTAGTAATCACCCAGATCATTTGAAATTATATTTATTTCTTATTATCTTGTACATGCATGTCTTTCCAATTAATATGCTTCATTACCTAAGTAGTTAGCTTAGTCATCTTACTTTTTGTTAGAGGTTGGTGTTAGGCACTGTTGTTGTGAGTGTCCTTAAAAATTTTAACTTACTTAATTCTTACTTAAGAATAGCTTCCCACATACTAAATAACATGTACATTTGAATGTACCAAATTAACTTAAACTAGAATAGTTTTAAAATACCAGAGCATATATTTAAAAATTTTTATTTAAAGAATACCATGTTTGAAGAAAGATGTAAGAGAAAGAAATTTCTCCCAGGAATATAATGGAAAGGATGCAATGTATACTAAATAGGCCATCAATGTTCCCTTAGCATTCTGGTCTTCTCATTAACGCCTTTATTTCTTTTCTTTTCTGAAAATGAATTTCATTTTGTATGTTTAAGGTATACAACCTGATGCTATAGCCTATATATGGTTATTATAGTCAAGCAAATTAATATCCATCATTTATATTTACACATTTGTTGTTTTATGGAAAAAACAGCTAAAATATACTCATTTAACATGAATAACAAATGCAGTACTATCTTATTATCTATAGGCCTCATGTTGCATCTTACATCTCTGAACTTGCTCATCCTACATATCTGTTCCTTTGTATCCCCAATTATGCATCTTCTGTGCAAAGTGCTCTTAGTCTACTTTATTTCCTTTGGATTTTAAACTGTAATCCTTGAAGTCTTATTCTATAACAGATCCTCAGTCATGGGAAGAACAAAATAATTAGCAAGTTTTGTGATTGTTTTACTTTCTTGAGGCCAATTTAAACTTAATGGCTGAGAGGAAAGGAAATTGAGGTCTAGGAGATCCTCAGATTCTCTCAACAAGTCAGTAGCTCAGTTTGCCATCCCGGGCTAATCCATCAGCTTCCATATTCTTCATTTATCCTCCCAAGACTTTGCAGGACACATGCACAGCAACATGGGAGACCAAGAAAGCACTCAAAACATTCCTGAAGTTTTGAAAATGAAACAGAATCTAGTCAGATTACAAATGAAATGAAAGGAGATAAGAAATAAATGGATAAAGGAAAAGTACTACTACAACCTCATATTAAAATCTTTAAGAAATGTTCTGTTTTTCCTCAACAACCTTATTGCTATCAACATTGAAAACATTAGGAAAACATGTGATATGAAATTCATCAGATAATGTATTTTCTAGAGATGACTTTCCTATCTTCTAATAAAGTAATGTTCAAAGAGTCAAAGACATTTATTTGTTCGTAATTTCATCAAGAAATAACTTGCCATGTCTGATCACCACAGGCCACTTAACCTTTTTTCTTCTTCACTGATAAGCTGAAGATTATAATAGAAGCAACCTCATGAATGTGTTGTTCAAACTATATGTACAAAAGCATGCAGGATTCTTTAGAAAGTACTTGGGGACAAAGTAAGGGTTCAATAATGGTAGATACTTTTATTTTAATGAAATCTAATGTTTGTTAGAAGAGACAAAGAGAGCATAAATAATTAGGTCAAGTACTCTGGGCATTCAAAAGAGGAAGGAATTCTTTCTTCTAAATGTCATTGTAACACCTCTCTCCTCTTGTCCTATGATCTTTGCTTTATCCTCCTCCTTTACCATACTTGCAATGATAAAATAATTTAGCAAAGACTTTATAAAAATTTAAGGAAAATGCTTATTATCAACAAATTATTTTAGTAAATTCCAAGAGATTTTATTTCCCCCTTTCTTTTCTGTTCAAAAAGAAAAAAAAATCCATTTATTTCTGTCATTGCAAGAACTCTACTGTGATTATTCTCATGAAATCTGGCCAGCTGGTAATATAAACCACACAGCTTATCTAGAATACTTAGCACTAACAATCTTTTGATATTTAAACATTGTGAGGTCATAAGCTAGACAATATAGCATTAACAATTAGACCAATCCTCCTGAAAAACAACTTTAGTTTTTCACATGTTGTAACTTTATTCACATCAGTTTTAGTATTTTTCACTTTATATCCCAAAGAAATTGTGAATGTTCAATATCATCCAACTAATATATCTAATATAAGTCAAAATAGGCAAAGGTAATACATGCCTACTTTTACAAATGTCCCTACATATTTGCGTCTAACTCATCAAGCATTTAATTTAGCAAATATTAAATAAAACATTCTATTTTATTTTATCAGTATGAAAATAGATGCAGATATACTACTGTAATTTAATAAATCATGTGTTCTGAGTTAATTCAGAGTCATAGTGTTATGTCATTTAGTTTATTATCTGTCCATAAATTATGCCAAATATCCACTTATTTAACTTATGAATTATACTGCATTTATTCTTACAAATGACACCTGTTAATTCATAATATATAGAATAACAGTGCCATTCAGTAAAGATATTATGTTGATAAGATTACATTTTACATATTCATATGGGTGGTCAGCAAGAAAAAAACCTCTTCCAATTCACATGAAAAATGAAATAAGGGGCTGGGGATGTGGCATAGTGGTAGACAGCTGGCCTACCACATGTGAGGCACTGGGTCTGATCCTAAGCACCAGATAAAAATAAATTAAAGATATTGTGTCCACCTATAACTAAAAAAATATGAATAAAATTAGAAATGTGGGATCAGAAGTTTTATTATCATAGTTGGCTTCTGACAGCTTTCAAAATCCCATTCTTTCCCAACCTACCCTTTCTGTCCCACATCTGAAAGCTAATAAGAAACCCAGGTTGTTTCCTCAAGAGTTGGTATCATGAGGAAAGCTATTCTTCACCCAGGCCTAAGAATCACATTAAAAGCAAGAGTAGTCTCCCTTTCCTGTCATCTCAAGTCATTTTTACATCTGATTGGGAGCTTCCCTGCACTTCCCATAAAACCTTATGTAAATAATAAAACTTTTTATGCCCTCTTGAGACAAGTGAGACATTATCAGTTTTGCATCTAAGCAAATTTTGGGTGGGAAACTGCATAATATCTTTGGAGTGACCATAACAGGTATAGTAATTACAGAAAGAGTAAAGGATTCTGAAAACCAGACTAATCCTGTTTGGGCTAAAAGGTTGGAGACTGAGAGTGATGTTTTGGCAGATGGCCATTAACAATAGCATGTAGATGATAATCAAGCATTGGAAAGGGTGGAGCCACCCAAAAGCAACGCAGAAAGAGAAGGGACAAGCATGTTGCTTAAATCTAGTTCTATATTGTTTAGTCTTCCCTTTCTCCTTAGTTTGTCTCCTTTAGACATTATTCTCAATAATTCATTTGATGTTTTCTAGGCATGACTTAATTTCAAACAAAATTAAAGCCACTGATTAATTAATCTTCATCTTTTAGGTCAATTTTCAAAAACCTAAGTGTCCACATCATAACCCAGACAACTAAACAAAAAATTTCAGGGTTGGGTCCCAGGCATTAAAAATTTTAAAAATTCTCCATGTGACTCTAGTGTGCATTCAAGATGTAGAAACTCCTCTGCAACTGATTGAAGTCAGAAGACATAAGTAATATATAGGTTGTAATTTTTAAATGCGTCTCATATCTTATTTCAGAATGGATTTAAGGTATGGTATTTAATATGGTTATGGTTATTAAAATATAATCATAGTCCTACTAACAAATTTAAAATTTATTAAATGAAAATGTTGTCATTTATATCTTTGTTTTATAGGTAAAAATGAGGCTAATAGAGATAAAATCATTTTCCAAAATATAAACAACAGATGAATGATGAAGAAGTAATTTAAAACCAAGTTTTTTTCTGGTTACTTTCATAGGATAACTCACCTAGAAAACATAAAGATTCATAGGTTAGGAATCCAGGACTTTGAATATAGTACCTTGAAATTTTCTTATATTCAATTTAATCTTCTCTTACAGTAGATATAAGGTAATACTAAATTTCAGCATTTCTAAATAAGGCATGAGTGAAAAAAATTTTTCAAAGAGCTTAGAGATGATTGTAGAAAACCGATTTATACCTTAGAAATCTTATTAGAAGGATAATTCTATATTGATTAATGTTCAAATATTTCTGTCTACAAACATGAGAATTTTAAACTCCATTAGAATGTCTTCTCATATCCATATCTTCTTTTTCTGAGAAACAGTCGTAATTTTAGACAACTTTAGACATAATTTCTGACCTCTTATAATAATAGGTTTGGCATTTTAGTTATTCTTCACTTACTAGTAGGAAATCCCCAGGGTTTCTCTTTCATGAAACAGCTAAAAAATATTTAGTTTGACTGCCATCAAAACATCATTTGTTCAGTTTGTGATTCTCATCTCTATGGCCCTTAAATTCTCTTAATCTGGGGATCATATTCTAAAAAGGGAAGATTGAGCTCCTCTTGGAAAGTTTTCAAGGGAGAATTAGCTATAATAGTTTAGTATAACTAATATTATGAATCATAAGTTAATTGGGTTTGCAACTGTAATATATTATAAAAGTTTTTTTGAGGTTACAAAATCTCTTGGAAATGGTAAAAAAAAAATTCTGGAGAAATATAGTTCCACATATTATAGATAATTAGAATTTGGCTTAAAATAATGGTCAATTACCAATTTCTGATTTTAAAAATGACAATCTCAGGGACATATATTTCTCTCTCATAGAAAATTAATCAATCCAGAGTTGAGTACAAGATACAAAAAATGATACTTTGGCAGTGTTCAAATTTTCATAAATTATGAGGAAAATTTTCTTGTAGTTTTTTAAATGTTATCTTTCCAAATTTCTTCTGAATGTTTCAAATACTCCTCTGACTGAAGTGAGTAGGAATATCAGATAAATTTTATTTGTATTTCCCTTATAGATAAATATGTTGAACATTTTTTCATATAATTGTTGGTCATTTTTACTTCTTCTTTTGAGAAGTATTTTTCAGTGTTTTTGCCCATATATTGAACAATTTTTTTGCTATTTTGGTGTTGAGTTCATTGAGTTATTTATATATTCTGGATTAATCGTCTGTCAGAAGTGTAGCTGGCACAGATTTCTTCAACCTATAGAATGTCTCTTAATCCTGTTAATTATTTCCTTTCTGTACAGAGCTTTTAATTTTTATTATGGTTTAGATATGAGATGTCCTCCAGTAAGCTCTTGGTATAGACAATGCAAGAATATTGAGAGGTAAAATGATTAGATTATGAGAATTATTATCTAATTAGCAGGTTAACATTTGTAATGGATCAAAAATACAAAAGGACTACAGAACTGCATAATAAATATAGGCAGATGGGGCATGGCTAAAGGAAGTAGGCCTCTGGCAGGGAATGAACTTGGGCATTATATCTTGTTCTTGTCTCCTCTCTGTTTTCCAACTGCCAGAAACTGAGCAGCTTTGTTTCACCATGCCTTTCTGCCATAATGTTTTGCCTCACCTTGGGCTCAGAGTGGAGATGGCTAACTATTGACTAAATTTCTGAAACTGTGAATCCAAAATTAAATTTTTCCTCCTCTAAAAATGAAAAAAAAAAAGCAACACTTTTACGCTTTTGATGAGATAGTGAATTAGTACAACCACTACTTAAATCAGTATGGAGGTTCTTCAAAAGACTTGGAATGGAACCACCATATGACCCAGCTATACCACTCCTTGGTATGTATCTAAAGAAATAGAGTCAGCATACTATAGCAATACATGCATACCTATGTATATAGCAGTAAATATCACAGTAGGTAAACTATGGAATCAGTTAAGGTGTCCATCAATGGAAGAATGGATAGAGAAAATGTGGGATACATATATACAATGGAGTTATATTCGGTCATAAAGAACAAAATTATGTCAATTATAGGAAAATAGATGGAACTTGAGAACATTGTCAAGCAAAGTAAGCCAAATTTAGAAAGTCAAGGATCATATGTTTTCTCTTTTATGTGGAATCTAGAGAGGAAAAAGGAAAGTAAAGGGGCATATGTAGTGTTGGGGATCTCATGAAAATCAAAGGGAGATGAGTTGAACATGGGAAAGGGGCTAGGGGCAGGCAGGAGGGGAGGTAAAGGGGATAATCTGATAAATGATATTGGGCAAATTATGTTGTGTTGTGTGCATGTATGAATTTGTAACAACGAATCACATCATATTTACAAATATGGTGGTGCATCAATAAAAATATGAAAAAAATGCCCTCTAAGTTGTTCTTGTCAGTTATTTTGTCAGCTATTTATTTCAGCAAAGAAAACCTGCCTAACACAAATTTGATGCCGTATCTTTTATGGATTTTTGCATTTATTTCCTGAGTAATAGAGTCCTGTTCAGGAAGTCATCGCCTAGATGCATGACGTGCATTCAGTTTTTCCTCCATCAGTGTGATGTTGGTTTTGGATTTGTCAAATATTTTTATTATGATGTGATAAGTTCCTTCTATTCCCTAGTTTCTCCAGGGTTTTTACCATGAAAGGGTGTTGAATTTTATTATACTTCATTAACTTCTCATTCTAGTGATTGTACATGATGTGCAATTACATTGGTCATGTATTCATATATGCACATAAGAAAGTAATGTCTGATTCATTCTACTACCTTTCCTATTCCTATCCTGCTCCCTTCCCTCTATTCCCCTTTGTCTAATCCAAAGTACTTCTATTCTTCCCTTACCCCTCATCCCCATTGTGAGATAGCATCTGTATCTCAGAGAAAATAATTGGCCTTTGGATTTTTTGGGGATTGGCTTATTTCACTTAGCATGGTAGTCTCCAATTTCATCAAATGGCAAATGCCCATAATTTCATTTTTTTGTGGCTGAGTAATATTCCATTGTGTATATATACTATATTTTCTTTATCCATTCATCTGTTGGAGAACACCTAGGTTGGTTCCATTGTTTACTATTGTGAATTGATACTATAAATAATTATCTGACTATGTCATTCATGGTTCTATGCTAATTTTAGGTCCTTTGGGTACAACAAGGACTGGGAAAACTGGGTCAAATTGTGGTTTCCATTCCACATTTTTGGGAGGAATCTCCATACTGCTTTCCAGAGTGGTTGCATAATTTGCAGTCCCACCAGCAATATATGAGTGTACCTTTTCCCCCACATCCTTACAAACATTCATTATTACTTGTATTCTTGATAGTTGCCATTCTGACTGGAGTGAGATGAAATCAGTGTAGTTTTAATTTGCATTTCTGTAACTGCTAGAGATGTTGAACAATCTTTTCACATATATGTTGACCAATCGAATATTGCCTATTCGATTTTTGCCAATTTATTAATTGGGTTAATTAATGCTCTATCTGAGGTGCAGGTGGCAAAGATTTTCTCCATTCTGTACACTCTCTCTTCACATTCTTGATTGTTTCTTTTGCTATGAAGAAGTTTTTTAGTTTCATTCCATCCCATTTATTGATTCTTGATTTTATTTCTTACACTTTATGAGTCTTATTAAGGAAGTTGGTTCCTAGGCCAACATGATGTAGACTTTGGCCTCTTTTTTCTTCTAGTAGATGCAGGGTCTCTGGTCTAATGCCAAAGTCTGTGATCTACTTTGATTTGAGTTTTGTGTAGGGTGAGGAATAGAGGTCTACTTTTATTTTGCTACAGATGGGTTTCAGTTTTCTCAGCACTATTTGTGAAAGTGGCTATCTTTTATCCAATATATGTTTTGTTGTGGCTTTGTGTAGTATAACTATATTTATGTGGGTTTGTTTCTGTATGTTCTATACCATTGGTATACATGTCTATTTTGCCGCTAATATCAATCCAATTTTGTTACTATAGATGTAGTAAAATTGAAAGTCTGATAACTGAAGGTCTTACTTCATTTTTCTTGCTAAGTGTTGCTTTGGCTAGTCTGAGTCTCTTTATTTTTCCAAATGAATTTCATGACTGCCTTTTTATTTCTATGAAGAACATAAGATTTTAATAGGAGTTGCATTAAATCTGTATAGCATTTTTGGTAGTATGGCCATTTGACAATATTAATTCTTCCTATCCAAGAACATGGGAGATCTTTTCATATTCTAAAGTCTACTTTGATTCCTTTCTTTAGTGTTGTATAGTATTCATTATAGAGGTCTTTCACCTCTTTGTTAGATTGATTCCCAAGTATTTTATTATTTTTGAAGCTATTGTGAATGGGATAGTTTTCCTAATTTCTCTTTCAGTTGATTCATCCCTGATATATAGAAACACACATGACTTATGGGTATTGATTTTATATGCTAATACCTGGATTAATTAATTTATGATCTGTAGAAGTGGAGTTTTTTGGGTCTTCTAAGTATAGGATCATGTCATCAGCAAATAGGAATAGTTTGAGTTCTTCTTTTATCTTCCTATTTTTGATTCTAATATTTTATTCTTCAATCTGATTTTCTATATCTCTTTAAGGGACTTTAGTTTCAAGAAGTATACTTCACTATTTTCCCTAAGACTTTCTATATCTGAAAATATCTCTTCCTTTAACATATGAATATGTATCTAACTAGGTTAGAATTTCTGAGTTTCTACTTTTTCAACTCATTGTTTTGTGAAATTTTTGGTTTGGAGGAGGAAAAATAATGAAAATATCTTTGATTCCTATAGGTAACTTCTTTGTCTATGCATATGAGAGTAATTATTTTTTGAGATGTAAGTAAGTGTATAAGACATATTTCCAAGTGGATCATCCAAATAACTTTGACAGCAGCATAATGAGCATTTGAGATACTTGAGATCTCTGTGGGGAGACTATTATTCATCACTTGGTCCTCTCTGTGGTATGCATCATGTATTTTATTTTCTCTCCCTTCAGTTAAGTTTATCTAATGTGTTTCTCCACACATTATTCCTCAACTTCCTTCATTTGATTTTCTGACAACATACTGCTTTCCTTTCCTCCGTCTTGGATAGCTTTTATGAAATAGTTGTTGGACAGGTTCACTGTGGCCCCATTTCTGTCAGTTAACAGGCCCAAGTCCCTAGACTACAGTAATGCTGCCTGTCCCCTCTGTCTCTCCAGTTTATGGGTGGTACTAGCTTCATGTTGTGACTATTCAATGGGTTGCCAGATAAATCATATTATTTTACTTCTCAGAAAGTTTGTCACCTGTGTATAAATTGCTACAGCTTTAGCTCTAAATATTTTGAAAATTTTGTTTTTCTGGTTGGATTCTACATAATACAATCATTTCCCAGCATTTACTATTTATATTTTGGTCTGTATTCAATATTTTAGCAAAAATGGGATTATCTGTTTGTAAAATTCTACAACTTATTTTATTGTTGTTTTTAAAGAAAAGCAGCTTTATTAGGAAGACTAAAATGTCTGTATGCTAAGTTAAACAGGTATGTTATACAAGAAGGGACCTGAAAATTCCTATTCGGATGTCCTCTAAGACTGGATTCCTTTTATATGCACCTTATTTTTTTTTTTCCCAGACATCTAACTTCAGTCGGTAGTTGAGCAGAAATATGGTTTACAGTTTCTTGGCTCTAGACAAGGTCTGGACCTTTGAATCAGCTCAAAGTTCATTGGTAATAAATACTACCTTGTAACTTTGAAGGCTATTCAGTGGTATATAGGAAAGTAGCTGCTCTACTTTCAACTTTTTCCAGGAGTTTGACCCTGAGCAGATCAGTGGGCATCTTAAGAAGTAGAAGACAAGCTGTATTCATTCTAAAAAGCAGTTGAATTGCCCAGTTATGAGATGCTGGAAAAAGGAAAGGGAGGCATTATGTGTACCTAAGAGTAGCCATTCAAAGACCCCTGGACATATCCCAGCCTTCTAGGTAGTATGACTGCATCACCTGTAAGTTCAGTCATATGCTTGTTCTCTTACACTTATCATGGAATCAACTTGCTTGTTTACCATACCTCCTTCATTTTAACAAGAGGATAACATTCCTTCATGTTGGTATATCTTAATCTGCTTAATAAATTTATTCAATTTACGTCTAAATGGTTTATTTCTATAAGTCTACCTTTATATAAATTATTTAGCATATTGTGTGTGTGTGTGTGTGTGTGTGTGTGTCCGAGAGAGAGAGAGAGAGAGAGAGAGAGAGAGAGAGAGAGAGAGAGAGATTTTTTCTTATGGTGAAAACTTCCTTACAGTAAATTTTCTAGATAAAAGTTTAATTTAATTTTAAATAATGCTTACTACTAAATTTACAGAAAAAATTACACCAATTTATTATGCCCTCCAAACTGTATGACAGAAAGTAACCCCATTATCTTGTCATTGTAACTTATTTTTACCAGTTAAAGAATGAGATTAAAGTTATGTTCAAATGCTTCATGACCAATTATCTTTTTACTCTGAGAACTGTCAATCACATATTTTCTCCACTTTTTTTTTGATTAAGACTTATCTTTATATATAATAAATGCTAACTAAATGTTACAAATGCTTTACTTTGGTTTATGTTATATATTAGGGATGCAGTATAATTTTGAAGTGAAGTATTCTAATATCTGTGTATTCCTTCCTTCATCTTGTCCAAAACCATGAAACTAACAACATCTATAACTTCACAGTCTTCTATTTCAGAGCCCTTAGGGCACTGATGTTTGATATTCTGTTTGGCCATTCCTGAATGAAGAAAGGTACACCAAAATTGATCATTGGAGATCAGAAAGGAGTGAAAAGAATCATCTCCAACCCTGATTGACAGCTGGAGGGAAGAAAAAAGCATGCAAATATTACCTGTGTTGATGCTATTCAGACCCACAGTCATTAAGTGCTATTTGCCTTTGCAACTGAGTGTAAGCATGCATGTATGTATATGTGTTTCTGTCTGTCTGTCTGTATGTATGTATGTATGTACATATATCTCGTCCATCCCTAATTATTTTTTCCTTGTGGTCTGGTTTGGTACTTGTCAGTGGCAGTCACTGGTGCAATTATTCACTTACTTCTGGACCATGTTGTATTGGCTCAGAAAGTGCTGGATCCTAACACTGCTGGTGCTGTAACTAATGGAAGGCTCTTGAATTTTTCATGTGATGGTTCTCTTCTAACTTTGTATCTTTCTTTTTATTAAATGTGACTTAAATGATAATACATCTTAGACAATTTGGTTGTTAGCTAGCATTAATCTGCAACCAGTCATTCATCATTCAAAAAATTGTCAACCTTTTGTGTGTAAGTTATTATATCTCCCAACATACCTAACATAGTTCTCACCAAATATTTATAAAATGGATTAATATATTATAGTTCAAGAATTTTGCTCTGAAGACCTATGGATGGTATTATGGAAAAAAAACCTAGTTGCATTATAAATGTATTCCTAAGAAAAACAGGAGTGTGGGCCTAACTGGAAAAAAATAATACAATGAGTCATATATCATTATTTGTTAAGAGTATAAAATTTGTAAATATATTGAAGATGAAAATGTAAAGAAATAAGTACATTTGGTTGACTCCAAATGAAAACGCTTCTCAGACAGAGGTCAGGATTTTTTTTTTCTGTGTTTAATAGTCACTATGAACTAATAGTTGTTTTGTCTCCTAAAATTCATAAGTTGAAGCTTTAACTCTCCAGTGTGACTGTATTCTGAAATGGGTCTTCTAAGAAAGTAATTAAGGTTAAAGGGGTTCATAAGAATGGTGCTCAACAGACCCCAGGGATCTCCATATCCACATGTGCACCCACCAAGAAAGGCCATGTGAGGACATGGTGAGATGGTGGCTATGTGCAAGCCAGGAGGGAGCCTGCACCAGAAATTAAAACAGCCAGAAATTTTAAACTTCTAGCTTCCAGAACTATGAGAAAGCAAATTCTTTTGGTTAAGCTAACCTCTGTATGGCATTACAAGGCAACTTGAACAGATTAACACCAAAATTAATAGTATTAAAATTAGTAGGTGCACAAAGTATACAAAATAAATAGCTGAATCTTTTTGAAGAACAAAGTAAGAGTGCTCATTTTGCCAGATATCAAACTTGTAAAACTAGATTAAATCAGTATTTATTTGTATACTGTGAAGATGGGACCTCAGATATCAAGGCTGATGATCTGGAAAAAGGAGAATGACGTTGGTACAAAGCATTTTCCAGAAATTGTGTCCTTGGGTCACTCAATGTCAGTGTCAAAATGGATTGAAAACACCAAAAGGAAAAACAAAAGCCAGTGGAGCTTGAATCTAGTACCATTTGAAACACTTAAGATTTTAGTATTAACAAATGGGAAAAACGTTTCCATCATCAGCATTTACCTTCATATCACTGTGGTTCTGTCAGGATTCCTTCTTATTGAACTAAATAACACTCTATTGACTCAGTATGGAAATTCTCTTTTACAATTATGTTCCCTCTAGAAGTCTTTAGCCAAGAACTGCATATTTTATTTCTTTCCTCTCACTATATAAATCAATCCCTTTAGCGTTTTGGTTTGTGTTTGCTGTTCTTTTTTGAACTCTTTCCAGGTCCTCTGAGTTCTTAAACATAGGAAAAGAAAAAGAACACAATCTCAAAGGAAATTCTGTTCAGGTGAACTTTCTTGCTTGGTAACATGATGTGGCCACCAAGATGATTTTTAGTCCCCACACACACCCCCACTGAATTTTCACGGTATTTATTCCCATCTAATTTATTCTTCCATTTGATTTGGTTGACCGCTTTCCAATTGTCTCCTTTACACTGAATGTCTGTTTCTGATTATTTTCTACAGATACGTGCTCTTACATTATTTCAAGTTGAATCTCATTTTCTTTTATTTTTATGTTTTAAACTTCCCTAGGCTCCCCCTCAGAATTTTCTATCAATTTGGGTGCTCTGTGTACCTCATTATTTAGAAACCTCTGCACATTTTATTAAAGCTTCATTAATTCTAGCTATCTTATGAGGATGATATTTAAGTAAGACTGAGCACAAGGTGGATTACCATGTGCACAAGCATTTTCAGGCATCATCCTTCTCTCAAGGTCTGATGTTTGCCAGCATTCAATCACTCCGTAATTTCAAGTTATTCTGAAACAACCTAAGAAGAAACATGAGACTATCAAATTCTCATCCCCTACCTTTTAAATTTTTAATGTATTCCTTTAGCTCCTAGGATTTTGTTCTCTCTGAGAATCTTGTGCTTTATCCAGATAAAGCTGACTCCATGATGGTTTGTTAATAAATACATGAAGCTTCTAGTTTCATTGCTGGATATTAAGCCCTGCTCCAATGGCATCTGAGTGGATTTAGGCCACACTGAAATAGAAAACCTTCTAAGAGTTAGGTGATCAGGAAGAAATGTCAGAGCTCTGGAATCTTGTAAATTAACCCGAGGTCACTGAAATTTTCCCCATTAGAAATCAGGGAACTCTCCTTTTGTAGAGAAATAATGCCTTAGATACATGAAGAATAAATTAATATGGGGACTCACAGTTCTCATAGAATTTCAAATATGTAGTTCAAGCAACTGAATAGAAACTACCTGATTTATTCAATCATATGAGTAGTTCTTCAGAAGGCACTATACTAGAGAGATAAAAAAGTAAATAAATAAAAATTCTACCCTCTAAGGACTCACAGTCTTTCCCAAGTAACAAAATATCTCAAAGTCCTTAGGAAACATAACAAATAAAGCTGAATACTACCAGGTTCAGAGGTACAGAAGGCAAGGCAGGAGAGAAGAGACCATTTATAAGATGAATGTTCTTGTATCTGGTTTATTATCACAAACACACTCTCCTGAGTTGAATGTATAAAATGAAAACTATCTTTTCTCTGCAGAAAGATATTTTTAGTACTACAATATGGAAAAAAAATAATAGAGGTCAGTGTTTCTTGATTTTCATGTTTGTGTGTCGTGGACTTGTAGTAATAGATGAATAAAATATATCAACTCTTTCTTGAGAGAAATGGTCATACATGAAATATTGCATGTGATTATAGGAAATACTTGTGTGTTGATCATCTATGTATACCATGAAAGATTACCAAAAGTGTAGTGTTTTAAAACAACTTGCATTTATGATTTTAAGTTCTTGGTGGAGAAGTCCATTGGACTTAAACCAGTAGACACAGGGCCATGATCCCTCCATATAGGACCTAGAGAAGAATTCCTTTCCTCACTTACTCAGGTGATGACAGAATTCAGTTCCATGTGATCACATGTCAACTTTGAGTCCTTTGTATCTGTCAGCTGACTGCCTCAGCTCTTACAGGCTTCTTTGTGGTCCTGACATGTTTCTCTTCCATCTTAGAACCACCAACAGGACACCAAATCTTTCTTATGCTCTCCTTCTCTGACCCACTTATCTTTCCACTTTTAAGAGCTCATGTCATTAGACCCAACTGAATAATCCAGGATAATCTTGCCATTGTGAAGATTTAAGTCACATCTGCAAAGTCCCTTTTGCCATAGGTCATAGCATGTTGACAGTTTCTTGGGATTGGGGAATGGCCACCTATTCTGAGAAGCATCATTCTGCTTATATCAGTTGATAATCTACAACCCAACTACAGACTCCAAGAAATTCCTCAAATCCATTTTAAAATTCTTAAATGCCTTCATTATTTTTCTTCCCCATTTTCATTGTTTATTTCAAAGAATTACCTGATTACTGCACTTTTTTTTTAACTTTTCTGGATTTTTTGGCACTGGTTTTTAAACTCAAGGCCTCATATGCTAGACAAGCACTCTACCACTCGGCTACAACCCTAGTCCTGACATTTTTTAAACAGACTTTTAAAAAATATTTGTTTCAACAATTAGTAAGTTTAATCATGATGTTAAAATCACATAACATGCTATTTGTATAAAGTGATTTCAGTGCCTGACACACAACATTTATACATAACACACATACAAGTGCTAGAGATAATTTGTCATGGTCAACAAATAAACTTTTCAGTTTTCTTAACATTATTGGCAACTGCACACTACGGATGTCTCTGTACAAACCCTGTCTGGGCCTTACTCCAGAATGTTTTCCCTTTTGGGTTCTCATTGCTTCTTATTGTGAAGTACTGTAGGCAAGACAAAATAACTGCTGTTAATCTGTACTTCAGCTCTAGATTCCCCTTTCCAAACTCACTCACTTCCTGACTAGAATCTCTCCATCACTGCTCCTGGATCCAATCCGAATCATCATTCCATCCCTGACCCACTTTAAAAGGGTCTGTGTTTTGTGAAAACACAAAAAGCACTTAAAATACCAAGCAATACTCACATTCTCATGTCTTTGCTAAAATAGTTCTAAAATTCTAAATAATTTAAACAAGTTTGAAGACTATATGTGGAGAGACAAACTCACATCCTTATAAACATTTTTTTTGTTTAGTATATAAGAAAACAGTGATTGTCTATGTCTGAAATTAGATGTGTAATGAAGCAGCTCTTTATTGTTTGCAAATGAAATTTAGATTGCATTATCAAAAAAATCCCCTGTTGATATCAAACTGGTAAAATTTAATACATATTAAAATTTTAGATGTAATTAAAAGAGGAAAAGTCATCATAGGATTTAAAAGAGATGTTACTTTAGAGAAAATTAAAAAGATTGATGAAATTATGAAAGCAAAGCCATTTTGAATAAACAGGAAGAATATTTTGCAATCTTTGTGGGATTAAACTTGAAATATAGTTTATTTTTTCTGATACCATTAACAGTGATGTTTACTTTTCTAAATAAAATCTCTCATGAAGAACCAAGAGTGGATTTACAGTCAGTTTTTGATGCCAAATTTATTCTAGTAAATTGCTATTGCTATAAATCTTTCAGTTCTGCAACAGCAAAGAGAAGAGTGAATGACCAAATGAAGTTTGGCCAGTGAGAGAAATGAAAGACTCAGAAGTCTAAGAAAAGTCTTCTGTAAACAGTATTTGGTGGTACAAATTAATACTTCTGTATATTTGACTATTCTGATGTGACTGAGAATGGGTGCATCAAAATTATTGGTGACATCAAAATATATTATTTTATTTGAAATCCTACTTTTTCTCCACCCATTTTACAATATTGAGGATAGAACATGCAAATCCTTCTTTGGACACTGTTTTTTTGAAGGATAAGGGTCTATGTGATCTACTCTTTTCCAACTTTGACTGCAACACTGGTGTAGCCACTTGTCCTTAACAGTACCTCAAGTATTTCTTTAAGATTTGATCTTAATATATGCTGGTTAGAGAAAACAAGTTTTCTCTAAAAGTGAAAGTGACTACTTTGTGAAATAAATAAATGATGTACAGTTTACTAAAAGTACATATGCATATTATGTAATATGCATATTATATATATAAAATCTACCTTATATCTATACCTGTGGCCTGAAATTAATAATCATTACATTATATTAATATTTCAGGAATAACATTAGGGTTCAAATTGTACATTTTTCTTATTTCATGCTTTCCTTTTATCTTCTGTACTGCACAAACCTTTTCAGAATGCATCCTGGTTATCAGAACTAATATAATAAATGCAGTAACCTAAGAATCTTAATCTAAAAGCTATAATTAATAAATAATAATTTTTAGTATTGGGAGATTATTTTCTGTAATTAAGTTTTTAAGTGTTTTTTATTAGTTCATTTGTTATATATAATATTAGGGTTCATTATGACATAATTATACATGTGTGGAACATACTTTGCATTATTTAATTTAGTCCCATGTACTTCTTTCCCTCTCCTCCTCTCTCTCTTGTTCCCTTCCATCACCTCTAGTGATCTTCTATTTATTTATAGTTTTTTTTTTTTAAATCAGTGCTTTGATAAAGGTGGGATTCACTGTGGTTTATTCATATATGTACAGGAAAGTTAGATTCATTCCACTGTCCTTCCCTTTTCTTGTCCCTCCTCCCTCACCCTCAATCCCCTTCTCTGTTCCACTAATCTCTCGTCTATTTTCATGGAATCTCCCCTTACAACCTTTTCTTTTTCTTTTTTCCTTGTTTGGTGTAGCTTCCACATATCAGAGAAAACAGAACCCTTGACATTCAGGGTCTTGTTTATTTCCCTCAGTATGATAGTCTCTAGTTCCATCCATTTGCCAGCAAATGCCATTATTTCATTCTTCTTTATAACTAAGTCTAGTGTATATGTACATCACATTTTCTTTATCCATTCTGCTGATGGTCACCTATGTTGGTTCCATATCTTGGCTATTGTAAATTATGCTGCTATAAACATTGATGTGGCTGCATGTCTATAATGTGATTATTTTAGATCTTTTGGATATATACTGAGGAGTGGGATAGCTAAGTCATAAGGTGGTTCCATTCCTAGTTTTTTGAGGAATCTCCATTGTTCTTTCCAGGTTGTTGCATTAGAAGTGTTTTGTAGCACTGAATTGATTAGTCTTTACATGTTATTTTAATATTTAAATACAATTTTAATTTACAAAATAAAGGAAAATTAATGCATAAAATTACAAAAACTCTGAGAAGTACAAAGGAAAAGCATCTATTGCTACCATCAGGGACATGAATGCTCATTTAAAGAGTACCCTCAAACACTTCATTATTTCCACCACACATAAACACTCATGTACTTTCTATGTTTACCATTCTAATAACACATTAAAATAAAGTGAGATTTTAACATTAAAATGAAAATGATCTCCAAAATTTCCTAAAACTTTAGGAATCTTGAGTTTCTTTTTTTAAATGTAGTGATCCAATATATATGAACATTTATTTGTTAAAACCATGAAGTAACAATATCTGTATTTCTTACATATAATTCATTAACTCTTCCAGCCTTACCTACATTTAGGATAGCTTATTTTGTCCACTTTAGTGGCAACAATTGCTATTTTTATTTCCTTTACCCTCAACAAGGTTATTACTTCACATAAGCTTGAAGTACAAATGTAATGCTATAGTGTGATTTATATTACCAAAACTTACACTGAGCAAGATAGAATCCTGAAGGTCATAACTTACTTCTATTGAAAATTCTAACATACACCAGGAACCAAAATAGTTAAATAAAATTATATATTTTGGTGCTTGCTTAGATGTTTCCCAGCTAAATGCAGTTTAGATTTGGGAAAGATGAAGAGTTAATCTTGATTTTAAATAATAAAACACTACATTTGAAGCAAGAGATTTGGCTCTTTTCTCTTTCTCACCATATGGTAACTGGAATTTGCACTAAAATGTGATGAACAGTGGTGGTCTCTGATGATTTTCTGGATGACAAGTCTCTTCTTAAGTATTTTCCTATTGTCAACATATCTGTGAAGTGATCTAGAAGGATCCCTGAGAGTTGGCTTCCCAAGGGCAAAAAAATATTTCTAATTTGTTTAACAAGAGAGTTAGTGTGAATATATTCTACAACATTATTTTTTCCTGCAGTGCTGGAGATTGAACTCAGGGTCTTTGTGGGATTCTTGTAAGCCATTAGCAGTCAGATATACTGAAAGGAACATTTTTAAGAACACCATGTAACATTCTCTTCTCCCTTAAGTAGAACATTTCAGAGAGCTTCCAAGAAGATGGGATGCACTTCCATTCACCATTCCCATGCCTCTACCACCAAGAAACAAGCACTTGCCCAAAAGGCAAGCAGTTTCCTTTAATCTGAAGAAGAATAGAATAAAGCTGATGCCTCACCCTGTCCAAAAAAAAAGTGTATGTTATGTGTGTAAATTTCTAAATCTATTCTGTCTCAGTACTTGGAATGACACTAAAGAAGAAAGACTGTTGGAAACACATGGCAACTTGTATTTACAGTCAACTAATCAAAACTATTATACAAAGTGTTGGCAGAAATAGTAAGTTCTAGAAGTAGATCATGATCCAAATAATTCTTCCAGGTATTTCACTGCATGAGGAAAACATGGATGTCTTAATTAGAGGAGCTATATCTCTTAGCTGATGATCTCAGTGCAATAGCTCTTCTCATAAATGATTACTTGGCTCTAAAAAGCTAATCAATGATGCTACCTTGACTAAAAATTCAAGAAACATTATAGAAAACATTTGAGTCTTTTCCTTCAAAAAAGTGCCTGCCTGTACACATTCTAACAAAGTATCATAATTAGAGAATAGCATAGAATAAAGGTAGAGAGGCAAAAATAATGGCCAAAATAGTGAAGACATCAGGAAAAAAGAAAACATGTTCTCTCTCTCTCTCTCTCTCTCTCTCTCTCTCACACACACACACACACACACACACACACAAACAAACACACAATCAAAATTCATACTGAGATGATTGAAGAGTAAAATCTGCACTGGAGAATTCAAAAATAAAAATTATGAACAAGAAAAAACAAATAAACAGGACTACATCAAACTAAAAAGCTCTCCCTAGTAAAAGAAACAATCAACAAAATATAAAGTAACTTATGGAATGGGAGGAAATTTTTGCAAACCATATATCCAATAGGAAATACTATTTGAAGCACATGAGAAAATTGTATAACTCAATAGGAAAAATCAAATAACAATTTAAAATGGGCAAAATAATTGAATAAGCAATCCTCAAAAAAGGAATACAGATGGTGTGTGTGTGTGTATATATATATATATATATATATATATATATATATATATATATATATATATAAATGCTTAGTATCATTAATCACCAGGGAAATGCATTATTACAACCTGTTAGGATTATTTTTTATAATAAGTGTTGGGAAGGCTGTGGAGAAATGGGAACCCTGGGTTTATTATCAGTGGGAATGTAAACTAGTACAGCCACTATGGAAAACAGTATTGAGGATCATAAATAAACTTAACAAGAGAACTGCCATATGCTCCAGCAATCCCACTTCTGGGCATATATCTAAAAACCTGAAATCAATATATCAGTGAGATTCTGAGCTTCCATATTCATTTCTGCATTATTAATGGCAATGGCAACTTGTATGTACATTCAACTAATCAAAAGTATTATACAAAGTGTTGGCAGAAATAGTAAGTTCTAGAAGCAGAGAGGAATACATGGAGGTCTTAATTAGAGGAGCTATATCTCTTAGCTGATGATCTCAGAGAAAACAAAAGAAATATTAAGATATGGAAATAATCTAAATGTCCACTAACAGATAGATAAAGAAAATGTGGTATATACACAATGAAGTATTATTTAACCTTCAAAAAGAGTAAAATCTTGTATCTTTCAAAAACATGGTTGGAAATAAAGTTCACATCGTTAAAATAAGTAAGTCAGGCACAATATGGTGACTACAAATAAGAAGATGCTGTGAACTTCCAAAAGCTAAAAGAAAGGATTTTGAAAGTTTCCATCACAAAGAAGTAATAAATATTGAGGATATATATATATTTAACTCAATTTAAATATCACACAATATATACATATATCAAACATTTAGATGGTACTTCATTAATATGTACAACTTTTATGATTTTATGCATTTCTTAAGCATTTTTTACAAAAATAAGATAATCATTTGTGACAAGATGGATGAACTTGAAGAACATTATGCTGAGTGGAATATAAGTTAATCACAGAGGGACAAATACTACAGGATTCGACTTATAGGACGTGTCTAAAATAGTTAAAACTCAGAGTAGAATGATGGTTGCCAGGGGCTGGGGAGAAGGAAACCTGAGGAATTATTCTTCAAATGGTATAAAGTTTCTTGTATAATTACAGGAACAAGTCCTAGAGATTTGGCATACTATTGTGAGCCTAACAATGTTTGTTTGGTTTTTGTGGTGCTGAGGATTGAACCCAGGGCCTTGTGCATGCAAGGCAAGCACTCTACCAAGTGAGCTATATCCCTAGCCTCTGAGCCTAACAATGTTAACAACACTATACTGCACACTTAATAATCTGTTGAGGGCAAAGCTTATGTTGTGTCTTACAACAAGTAGGAAAACAAAAACCAACCCACCAAACACCCCCAATAAACTATGACAGGATAAATTTTAAAAATCCACCAAAAAAATAAAGGTCAGTGAGACTAAAACACTGACAGAACATTAAATTTCTGGAACATAGAATAAATAAGAAATCTAAAAAGGATAGGTTCGCTGAAAGATGGAGCCAAAACAATAGAAGCAGAAAGAATATAACAACAAGACACACTTCTAAAGCCCAACTTGCTGGTATCACTGCTCCATTCAAGACCCACATGCAATTCTGTCATGTGTGTCATTAGCTATAAAAGAGGGCTTCTTGAATCACAATCATTTCCTTAACTCAGAGAGGATGAAAGAAACATAATCCTTTTCATTATGGTTTATCATGTTTTCTTTTCTCATGTTATGGCAGCTGGTTGTATCCTTATGCTTACCACTCATCCACTACATGCCAGAATTTCTTCTATAATAAGTGTCATTTCTATTTTCTATACTATTATGTGTGGTATTTTTTTTTTTTTTGGTCATACCACATCCATTCCCCAAAGGTACCACTGCCAAATCTGTCAACCTACTTCTGCTTCATGGCTACTTGAACACCTTACTTTACAACCAGCATATTGTCGAGTAGAGTAACTTACTGGCAACCTTATTATTATTTACTAAACGTAAATTTTAACAGAAAGTCAATTGTATGATTAAGGGATTTTTATTTTTCTGCTATTGAAGAAACAAGAAATAGTTCCTTAATTCCAGCATTATTGTCTTTGTACTTGCAATATTTGTAATTGAATTTCAATACTAGAATACCCTGGCACTCACTTTTGTTTACAGTACCCACACACACACACACACACACACACACACACACACAATTGAGAGTGTTTTTAAAACAAATAAGATTGTTTGTTTAAACAAATTAGATCAATAGCTTTCTACTTTCAACTACTCTTATGAAGTAGTTGAAATCTGATATTTCAATGTTCTAAATACAAGGCTTATTTTTATTATTACCCTCTCTTGACTTGTGTGATATCTTGTCAGTTAGTTTAAAAAAACTGAATAAAATGAGATGAACAAGAACTTATGTATATCCCTTGTTTAATAATGATATTTTTTATCATAATTTAAATAACATTATTTTAAATATTATACGTAGACATAGTTTCTATAGTTTCCTCTTTGGATTCAGAAATAGATTTATATTGATTTCTCCAATATCCAAAGAATAATGTTATCATTTTTTTAAAAAGGGAGACATCATTGCTTTAGCCATAAATTTCTTCAAAATTTAAGCTAAAAAAATAATTGCACCAATGAATATCGATTTTTAATATTATGTATTCAGAGCTAAAATATCTAAGCACAATTAAGGTTTCAACCTTAAACAATGTTTTCTCCTTGGCCTTTCTATTTAACCCTGAGTTTCCCATGTATTTCAAGTATGGTCTGAATAAGGCAACATTATTGTAACATCCCATCAATATTTTGCCCTGCAGCAGTGTGAGCATACTTCTGGTAAAATAACATGAAATTTAAACTAAAGTTGATAGTATAAGGAATAAGTTAGAGTGACTGTTGGAAGAATAGCTAGTGTAATGTGGAAGATGATGTCACTGCTTTTTCAAGTTCTGACAAATATGCAGTTAAGTACGGTCCATACTGTCCTTCCCCTTCCTGATGGTTAATACCTTCCATGGCAGGTTTTCCTCTGGAGAGTGTTAAAGATACCACTGAAATAAATAACCTTCAAAACATATTTATACCATCAGTGGGGCTAAAGCTCATAGCTACAATCAGACTTCACTTTACAACTTGAGTAGCACTTTAAATATTTCTAAAGGTTTCTAGAAGTTTGCAACCTGCTTTACTTTTTGCAAGCTCTTCTCTTTATAAACACATTTGAAATATATTTTCATAATTAAACTTACCTTAAATAAAGAAAAAAAAGAGTAAAATCTTTAGTGGAAGCAGGTAGCACCAAATGTGCTTTTTGTGTGAAAAAGAACAAACAATGCTTTCATGTGGAAATGAAGGTGTTGATAATCAGTTTTCAGAATATCTTTAGCCAGATTTACTTAACAATGAGTCAAAGCAAGTTTCCAAAGTGGCTAAGGTTTCAGAGTGACTTCTCTTCTTTGCTTTCAGTAAGCTAAATTTAATTCAAAGAACTGTTCAATTGTCTCTGCTTGTAGTCTTCTGTGTGGAGAGATTGTATGCTACTTTTAACTTGTATAAACATCAGCTCTTAACATGATGGAGAAGCAGTCAAAGACAGCTTCCTGCTCACCCCAGCAAACACCAATTGGGATAAAGGTGCCTGGGTACATATTACAACTTCCCAAAGGCACTACTTTTCACTTCTTATGTAAATAGAATGGAGAAATATCAAGTCTATAAATCTTGGCTGAACTTGATGGATGACTTTAGACCCCTGATTTACTTTTTCAGACATGCTCATATAGCCTTTTAAATCTTCACTAATCAGTTATTCTTTTTGTAAATTATTGTTTAAGCTTTTTCATTATTGTAAATTCTTTGAGATTTTATATTACTAATCCTGATTCTCTTAATATCACTTCCCTAGGCTTTAAAAAGTTTACTTGGTTTGAGTTTTTTTTTTTAACATTTCCTCTTCAACCATAACGTATTTTGCCAACCGTTCAGAGTACTTTTCCTAAGTTAATACTTACCTGAATTAAATTAATACTGTGCATAGAGGTATTTGTACTGAATTTCAGGCAATGGCTTCTGTATTTTGAAGGGTTGCCCTTGGCACTGCTGTTCTCTCCTGGGCTTTATATTCTTTCACTTATTCTTCCTGTAAGCTATAAAACTGATATCTTATTAGCTACAAATCATTTCATGTAGTATAAAAATTAGTAAACTTTTAGAGTTATGTTAGGAAGCATATGAGCATATTGATTTTTTCATCAATTTTAGGTACCAATAAATAAGTTTGATTATTTTGTGAAACATTTCTAGAAGTTTTAGGGTGCCTCCCCTCCAAGCACTGAGTCTCATAGGACTGATTCTAACAAAATCTACCTAAAGAACAACCACACAAATTCATAAACTATCACCAGAGTCAGGTAACATCTAGAAAAGGGGTAACTGAAGTGAAATTTCTATACAAATAATAGCATAGTAATTACCTACTAATCTGTGTTTAAAATTATATGATTTTAAAAAAGAACTAATGTTGGAGAAAATGCAAAGAAAAATAAAGACAAACAAGATATAAAATCATCATTTTTTTTCTCAAAATGAAACAACAGTCATTTATAACTGAGTCAACTGGAAATGTTATTGCTACTTTCCTTTTAACATTCAAATATAATTTATAATTATAGAAAATCCATAAAGGCATATAATATACATATATATATATTTTAATTATGCTGCACACTTAACATTTATTCATTTTACTATCTATGTAACACATAGTAAAGGAAATAAAGTCTACAATGCGGCATGAAAATGCAAACTAATTTGTGTAAAAAGAATTGTTTTAATCAGTGGTTGCATAATGCCAAAGTACATAGAAACATTTCAAGGTCCAAAATAAAATTAACTTTGTTTTTTCATATAATGGAATATTATGAAGCTATAAAATTAAATATTTCAGAGAGGAATATTTAATGACACTTAAATATGTTTATAGTATAGTAAAAACTAAAACAAATTACAAAAATATGAGTACAGTATAGTTTAAATTATATAACTAAGTTTATGAGTATATTAGGAAGAAGCAAATAAATTTACTGGAAATAATTAAAATAATTAATTGAAGGGGCTGGGGTTATGGCTCAGTGGTAGAGCACCTGCCATGCACATATGGGGCACTGAGTTCGATCCTCAGCACCACATAAAAACAAATAAAGATATTGTATCCAACCACAAATAAAAAAATTTAAAAATAATAATAATAATTAATTGAAAAGCCAATAAGCTAAGCTTGCTCAAGTATCTTGGATTCCTATATAAGTAAAACAAAACCCAACCCAATGCCAGACCAAAGAGAAATTTTTATTTTTTAGAATACATAATAGGTACTAAAAAGTTGCATGAAAAGAATGACAGAGCAGCCAAATACAATCAAAAGAAAACTGTGCTAATCTGCTGAAGCCAGATGAAATGAACAAATACTAAGTATTATTAGTGATGGGGAGGCTCATTGCCCAATTATTATAATAGGTCCTAATAACTAAGGATGTAACAATTTTAAGTTTTATGTATCTAAAATAACCTAAAAATATGAGACTGAGGTTGATAGACCCACAGGAGTAGATTACTCTACAATCATAATGAATGTATTTCCTTCCATAGTTACTGGCGGATTAAAACTTATAAAGAATAAAAAATCCGAAAAAATGAGAATTTAGAGGAGTGACCTAGTATATTAAGTTCTACAGCTAACAATATTTAGAAAAAAAGTTATTTTCCACCTCTAACTCTCAGAGCATTTATAAAAATTGATCAATACTAGATGAAGAGTTCTCGAAGTTAAGGAATGGAGTGTCATACAGTAAACTATTTTAGAAGTAGAAATTAATAGTAAACAGAAAAAATTACTGTTTTTTCATCTGTCTAGAATTTAAGGAAAATGCAGTAGTAACTTCAGCGTCAACTGCCTTTATTTTGTTTCCTTTGTTTTATTGTTGTTTTACTATCATACTTTTACATAAATGATGACAAATTTTTTGTTTATCTTTTGGTCATTTGTGTATTGCTGGCTCTCTTATTTTACTATTTATATCCTCAGTTTCTCATATTGCTTTTCATATTTTAAGTGGTAAAATAAGTATTTATGTTATTTTCATGTGACATAAACTTCTAAGTTTAGCTGCTATGGTTATAACATCACAAAACCAAAGAAAAGGTAAAAAACAAACCAAGAAAAACTTTATTGAGTTAGAGAGGTTACTTGAGATTGTTAATTTAATAATATAAATAAAGCATCAATGTACTTAGAACCAAAACTAATAATGAGAATTTAAAAGTTTATAACAACTAGATTTACAATCTATAATTACAAAAATTTAGTCTCAGATTCTGCAGAAGATAACAAAACAAAAAAATTATGTGAGCATGATAATTGGTTTCCATGATAAATGCTAACGTATATTCCAGGATTTAGCCAACAAAATAGTTTTAACAAGATAGAGTTTGTAAGTGGTCTGAGAGGAGTGATTCACACTGCTATGCTTCACTGGAATTACTCAAAATTGTCCTTCTTATTCTTTGTTCTTAATAATTTTTACTGTACTTATCCACTGCCAGCTGGAAGGGAACTTGGTCTATAGAAAGTACATTTAGAAGTAAATGAGAATTCATTGAGGGACACTGAAAGTTCCTGGCTGGTAATTTGCTTGATTAGTTGCATATAGCATATGTGTTCATGTTATTCTTAGATTTCTCTTGTGCGTACTTTCAGATCATGTATCTTTTATTCCATGTGTTTCTTATCCTTATCCTTTTTTCCCCTTGGAAGGAAAAGGTTGCCTATGACAACTGAAGTTATATTTTTAGTTCATTTATATTATTTGCTCAACATTCTTTTTTTCTTCCAGAGACATGGAATGTAACCAAAATATATTCCTGCATCAGCCAAATGTTATCCTCACTTCTCTCCATTAAAAGTTATAGTTCACTTTTTAAGCATCTATGCTAGAGGCCAGAGAAAATTCAAGCTAGAGTTCAGTGAAAATAATTTATTTTTACTCAGTTCAAAATGTCAATCAAGATATGTTACTTTTTAAAATATATATTAAAAATATTTATACACATATAGACACCAAATTAACACATAAATTTACAAAGGAAATATTTTTCAAGAAAAATCTTCATTTTTAAAATTAAAACCATCTGGGGATGAAGTGTAAGTTTGTGGTAGAACCTGTATTTAGCATACAAAAGGTCCTGGTCAATCCCCAGCATCACCAAATAAAAGGAACACAACAGCAACAAAATAAAACCTCTCAGAAAATCCAAGATATTTGTATTCACAAATGTTCACAAAAAATTATTTTGATTTTATATACCTATTTTTTCTTTTGGCTTTTCTCTTTTTAACCTCAGTTTTTCATAATGACAGTAAACACTCACTTGAAATTTAGGGGACAAGATTTCAAATTAATTTTATATTTTTATATTTAATTGTATTAAAACTATGCTCCATTAAAATAGAATCCAACAGAGTGGATACTATCTATAGAAAGTGTACAATCCAGTGGCTCATTTGACATAATATGTAACTCTTTGTGCTTGTTATCAAGCTATCTCAGTTTCAAGCCTTGCCTTCTATGCTGAGGGTTGGCACTCTGCAAACCAGCTTCCTCTCTTGCCTGATTGCTATGGCCAGGCCAATAGGGGATGGTAGAAGGAGAGTGGCAGACTGAAGAAGAAGAGAATGTTCATTTCTGTTTGCTTTATGTCCTTTCAGACTTACCCTGCTGGGTGGCAATTTCATGGTTTTTGTCCTTACTTTGAGAATTAACCTTGATGTGATTGCTGAAGAGCATCAGCAATCAGTTGGCTGGCTCCTTGGCTCTCAATCCCAGCTCCCTGTGGCCTCTTCTTTAAGCTTCTAAGGGACCGTATCAGTCTAGAATGTTGTCAGCTTATAGAGTTTTGAGTCTCAGCTCTCAGAACCCCTTTTTAAAATTTCTAATGTTCTCACCTCTTCCTTTTCTTTCTTCTCCAGACCTAGCGATGGTAGCTGGAGTTTGCTTTCAAAGTTACTACCTGTTTGATACCTTAATATTTCCTTTATGGAAATTACTGTTCTTCAGTACCTGGTTAATAATTCTTTTCATTAAATTGTCTGTAGTTAAGACTTATGATCTCACTTATGTGGAATCTAAAAAATACAGACTGACAGATATAGAGAGCAGAATGGCAGTTACTAGAGGATTGGGACAGGAGCAGAATGGGAAAGGGAACTGGTCAGTGGTTACAGAGTTATAGTTAGATAAGAGGAATATGTTTGGATTTTCTGTTGCCTAGCAAGGTAATTATAGTTAATAATTATTCATTTTACACTTCACAATAGCTAAAAGAGAAACAAAAACAAAGAGATGATAAATACTTGACGATATAGGCTAATTAGCCTGATTTCATAATGCCATAATTAATACATGTATTAAAACATCACATTGTAAGCCATAAATATATGCTTTTTTATTTTAATAAATATTAATCTTTAAATAAATCAATAATTTATTATTTTAATAAAATAAATTCTCTCTAGCAAAATAAAGGTTATATTTCTCTATCTAGACTGGATACTGACAAAGCAGTTTATTCTTAAGTTAGAACAGATCTTCCACTTTTGGGGGGAGAGGGATTGGTCGGGATTGAGCCCAGGGCCTCATGTGTGCTAAACAGGTACTCTAACACTGAGCTAATCTCAGCTAAAATTACACTTTCACTGAAAAGTAGATATTGTAACCACTACAAGAAGTAAGAGTGGAAAAGTACTGTATACTGAGCAAACAAACAGGTAGTATTGTATATTTTAAAGGAATAACAAATGATTTAGAAGTTATTTATAGTGTACCTTGTAAGTGTAATAGTCAAAATACAAAAGAATATTGTAGTTAAGATGAATTTACTAACGAACTCATGAATTGATTCTATTAGGCATTAAAATATACAATTACAAGATTTACAAATTATTATGTATATTTTGGTAATTAACACCAAAAAGCATTGGTCATGTGTGTGTGTGTGTGTGTATGACAGTTCTTTTTTTTCTATCACCAGGCAAGGCACATAAGAAATATTAAGCTAAAATTATTAGAAAAATAACTTTGAAATTGAAAGTACTATTGAACAATTTTTGTTGTCTTCTTTTGGAGCAATCTACATAATCAGGAAAAAAATCAATTTGAAAAAAATCAAAGCTAGACCATCTCAGGAACTTTTATCCACATAATATTTATAAAATTTAAGAAATACATTGACTTACTCCAGTGTATTTCTAATTGCAAGGTGTAAACCTGTCCCTTCACTGTGAACATTTTTTTATGTTTTATATATTTATTTTTATTTAAGTTTCAGCCTTATTAAGGTATATTTGAAAAATTGTGAATATTCATATAACTGACAAGTAAAATTATATATATTTAAGGTGTACAAGGTGATGTTTTGATATATGTGTATTTTATGCAATGATAACCACAAATTAGTCAACACATCCATTACCACATATGGTTGCCTTAAAATCAACTCTTAGCAAATTTCAAGATAATAATACAGTATTACTAACTATAAAAACCATACTGTAGATTATTATTCACCTTGTACTTCTCTGTTTTTAGTAACCTAAAATCAGTAGTATTTTTACAACTGTCTCATCTCTGGCCATGCCACCAACTTTATGCACCCAGAGAGTTTCAGGTGCATAGAAATTCAACAAATCTTGCATAATTATTGTAGTCAGGGTTGGACATACAAGATAGCATGAAGACAGGCAGGTAGAAAGGGCAACATGGAACCAGAGCAGAAATGTGCATACATGGAAGAGACTAGTATTTGCCTGCCTTATTATAATTTCCCCTTGCCCTCCCTAGCAGACTCTAATATGACCATGCTCTCAGTAGTAGGACTATATGTTTCTCAGGCTCACTTGAAACTCATTTTAACAACCAAACAATAACCAAAGTTGATTTATGAGGTACAATATGAAGTGTTAAGTGAACTTTCAAGGTGTTTAATTTGAAAGGCAGTGGGTAGCAATTACACTTCTGGGTAGGATTGATAAGATAGTGATAGAACAGCACTTCTGGAAAAAAAAACGAATTTATAATTCAGAAAAACTGCTGAAGAAAAATGTTTAGTAGCAGTCAAGAGCTACTGAGACAATAAGAACCAGGCTAAGGGTTCAAAAAAAAGAGTTGAAGAAAGGTCGTCAGGATCTTATGTGAATTGGAAAGTCAGAGTTGAGCTAGCTAAAGAGACACCATAGGCAAGAAGCTAAAACCAGGAAAAAAATCTGACTCAGTTTCATTTGCATCCATGGAATGTGTTCCAGTCAAGGGGCAGGTGAATAAACACAGGTCATCTCATCACTGAGAGAGCATCAAGCAAAAGGCCCTCAATTCTAAGAGCCCAGAGACAGTGGAACGGGAAGGACGAAGTAAGAGTGGAAAAGTACTGTATACTGAGTCAGAATTGTGTTAAAGTATCTTTAAAGTTTTCTCTTCCTCTCCCTCAAAGGAGACTTCCACAGAGGCACCTGAAGAGGACCTAGGTTCAAGGCCTTAGACAAAAAGACTTAAGGTGACAAGGCTATGTATGTAAGTAAATATGCAAACAGTCCATACAACTCTTTTCAGAGACAGCAGTTCACTGAAGGCACCTTGGATGGTGTGAAAAGGACAAACTTTCCTTTGAGGTCTCTCAAGTGAAGTCTTTGTCATTGCCTGTGGTCAGGTTTGAAAATGACACACATATTTCAGATGTAGATGTCTCAAAGGAACAATAATTTCTGCAGTTGCTTTTACCTGGGGTCTATTGATGACTCTGGGCAGGAGTAGAAAGCTCAGAATCTCAACTTGGAATCAACAGAGGATTCTACTGGAAGACAGAGGAACCAGCAGAGTTATAGTGAATTCTGGTGCAAGAGATTAAAAGGCTAAAGGTTATGTTTCTGGAGAGCATAAGAGAGCTACCAACAGTGACACAAGATGATAATTATAGTTTAGCACCCAAAACTGGGAGATGCCATACTCAAAACTCAGCTAAGTCAGGAAAACTCAGAAGTAGAGTAAAATATGAATAGCCTTCAATTCTCAGTTCCTATAACTGGGAACAGTTCTAGACAAGCCTCTGTTATTTCAGCCTAACATGGGAAAGGCAAATGCTGTCTGCAGGAATACAGCATCACTTGAAGCTGCTACAATTGTTTTAACTACAGAAAAACTAACAATAAATTTTAGAAGCCCAAAATTAAAATAATAAAATATAATAAACAGACCTATTAATGAATTAAATTAAATGTCCAGGTCTAGAATACTGAAATAGTAGAAAAATAGATAAAAAGATGAAGATTTTGGCAGAGAATTGACTCTACAACAGGAAAGAAACAGCCTTCTGGAACTGAAAATAAATGATCAGAAATTGTTATATAAGCATTTTGAACATAGCAGAAGATAAGGTTACTGACATTAATATGTCAAGATGAAATTCAAAGCTGTTGAAAAGCATTAAAATAGAGCAACTGTAGGAGATTTGTGCCACAAATTTAATGTTTAATACTCATGTAACTTGTGTCTATATGGAAGAGAAGAGAAAAATGAGGTAGAGGCTATATTTTAAGAGATAAATGCAAGAATTTTGCAAAACTGATGCAAACATCAAACAAAGGAAGAAAGAAGTTCTTCCACATAGACAAAATAAATACGGGGGAGACCCACATCCTAATAAAACCACAGAAAAGCAAAGATGGGGAAACTGTAAAGCAACCTGAGGAAAAGAAATACTACCTTGGAAGGAGCAACAATGAGACTTAAAGCTGACTTCTCAGGATAAAGAATGGAAATCATAAGACAATGGAATCGCACAGCTAAAGTGCTGCAAGATAATCACTCCCAACACAGAATCTGTCAATCAGCAAAAGGTGCTTCAAAAATGAAGAGAAATGTAGATTATTTCAGAGAAAAATAATGAGATCCTTAAAAGAAACACTAAATGGTTTCATGAGTCAGAAGGACTTATCCTAGACAAAAAAAAAAAAGAAGTGCAGTAAAAATGAAGTACATTTAAAAAAACAAATATAAATGAATATCAACTGTAAACAAAATGATAATGGTAATGTCTTTCTTAGAAAAAATTTATTGTTAAAATTATGACAGTGATTTTAAGAAAGGATGAGAGGAGGTGAAAAGAATTAAAGTGTTTCTCAAGGTTCTAGGTGTTTCTAAAGGTTCTAGCATAATAAGGGGGGAATGGTAAAAACATTTTTTTAAGTTCAATATATCAAAGATGTGTGCTATAATTGTCATGATTACTCGTAAATGACAAGTAAAAGTAAGTGTAACATTTTAATAAAGTAAAATGGAGTAATAAAATTTTTTTTTACAAAAGAGGTATTAAAAACAAATGATAGAAAGGAGATATCTACCAAATATATTGGTGAACATATTAAAAGTAAAATAACTAAATTCTCCAGTTCAAAAACTAAGGATACAAGGAATACATGTCTATATACATCTGCTTGAGTATGATGGAGAACTAAAGGAACTGATGAAAGTTTTATTTGTTTGTTAGACACAGGGAAACAATACACAATCCTACATGGTTCCATGGGGTAAACAGACACTCAAATTCAACTGATGAAATTTGGTCAGATTTCACAGGGAGAAAGGAAGCAAAGGTGACATGTGGTTGAGGCCTTTGGGACTAGTTAGTATACTGTTGCTTCTGCATCTGAAATGGATATATGATATAGTTATATTTTTCTGTTCCAGGTGTGCCAAGGAAGTCTACTAATTGGAAAGTGCACCATGTAGAGAAGTGTTAGTAGGTGACACATACCCTTATCATCTGCCTTCAGTGGAACTGTCCCACTGGATGATGGGAGCACTTCAATCCTCTTATTTTAAATATTTAGTTATATTGATGATGTCCTTATGGTGGGCAAGTCAGAAGCCTCAGTCACAATAGTCTTGACTTTGGAGATACTATACCTTTGTTCTTCAGGTTGGCCAATATACTCAAAAGAGTTCAGAAACTTGCCCTATTGATAAAATTGGGGGGAGGGGTGGTTCCCTATTGTTTCAGAGAAAAACTAATTATTTATTTTTGATTTTTATTACCATAAGAAAAGTGTAAAACTTAATAAACTTGGAGTATTGGGTAGAGTATGTGCCTCCTTTGGACCTTCTATTTGGTCATTTAAGTTGGCTAACATCATATCATTATCATCTGAGTGATTCCCAAAAAAAAAGCTAAATTGGCAGCTATTCAACAAGCTGAAACCTACTCTACCTTGAAGCCCTGCAATTTTAGTAATCTATTTGAGCTGTAAATCTTTGTGAAAAATGATTTTTTATTGGACCTCTGCAAAAACAGGTTATGCCAAACCACAGGATCTTGGAGTTTATTAATTGTCATCTGGGTTAATTAAATTATAAGGAGAAAAGTTTGATATTGACTTGCAGTTGTGGAGGTTCCAATCCATGACCCATTAGCTCTATTGCTCTATTATGTGGCAAGGCAGTACATCACGGTAAAAGTGAGTGGCAGTGTAAATCTCTTCCTTCATCTAATGTCTGGGAAGTAAAAAAGAAGGGGAGGGGAGTGAGGTACTACTATCCCCTTCAACAGCACACCTCTGATGACTTGATGACCTCTCACTATCTCTTATCTCCTAAAGATTCCACCACCTCAAAACAGAACCCTTCTGGAGACTAAAGCATTAACACTTGGCCTTTGTGGCACATTCCAGATAGGACTATAACATTACTGGCCTAAGAGTTACCAAGCATATTCTCTTTGTAAAGAAGATGTTAGCATGCTTCTTGGCTCTTTCAACATTGAATATCTGAGCTACAGATGCCTGTGACTCTCTGGACTGACATTCCCATTTTGGGATGGGACAATCCAGTCTCAGTGACTACCATGAAGTACTCATGAGCCACATTTATCAAATTGAAATGGTACACTTAGCATTAGAGTTTGCCTGATCCTAATGCAATCTTGCCTTTACATTTAAAAAATCAAGCATCTACTAGGTTCTGTTTTCACATTCTTGATTGTTTCTTCTGCTACGAAGAAGATTTTTAGTTTGATGCCATCCCATTTGTTGATTCTTGATTTTATTTCTTGTGTTTTATGAGTCCTGTTAAGGAAGTTGGTTTGTAGGCCAACATGATGGAGATTTGAGCCTGTTTTTATCACCCATTCTGCCTCCTGTAGTAAATAAAGCCACTGGCTCAATGAGGTCCTCAATTTACAAATACTCCACTAAATATTGGGTCTTGTAAAATAATATTTTGGTAAAACTGAAACCTAGTGTTTACCACTGTGCTGTTCAAGAACTGAAACTGGACATGATTCCTCCCCTTAACGAATAGAGTTCAAGGCCTTTCTCGATGCTGATGTGAGCCTTGCTGAACTTTATATTTACCTCTGAAGTTACCATTTTTGGTGCTCTTTGTTTCTTTTTGTAAGCCTTTATTTCCACCTTGAATCATTGTCTTCAACATAAAGGAATTCATCTAACATTTCTTCTATGAAGAATTGCTAGTGATAGGGTCTGGAGTTATAGCTCTGTGGTAGAGCAATTGCCTCACATGTGGGAGGCACTGAGGTTGATCCTCAGCATAACATAAAAATAAATAAATAAAATTAAAAAGATATTGTGCTCATCTACAACTAAATATAAAATAATTGCTAGCAATAGGTTCCTTGTGCATTTGTATATCAGGAAAAAATCATATTTTACCTCCAGTTTTAAAAGATATTTACTCTGGATACATAATTTTATGTTTATTTGTTTTCTTTCTTGTATTTTAAAGATATTGTTTCATTTTCTTTTAGCTTACAGTATTTCTGAGATAAATCTAAAAGCACACTTTAGTTTTTTTCCCTATATAAACTTCCCTTTGACATTGCACTGGAACTCACAGCCATAGTAAATCAAGAAAAAGGAAATAAAATACGTGAAGATCATGAAGAAAGAAGTAAAATTATCTGTCTTTTTAAACTTCAGTATTTACGTTAAAATTCCAAATATAAATGAGATAAATAAAAGAATGTCTGAATAAATATAATATACTTATGAATCAAAAGGCCCAATAAAATATTCACCATATTTATAGAAATAGAAAAAGCAATCCATTTGGAAAAATAAGAGACCCAGAATAGCCAAAGCAATCCTAGATGAGAAAAGTGAAGCAGGAGGCATCACAATACCAGACCTTAAATTATAATACAGAGCTATAGTAACAAAAATGGTATAGTGTTGGCACCAAAACAGATATGAAGGCCAATGTTACAGAACAGAAACACAGAGACAAAACCACATAAATACAGTTATCTCATGCTAGACCAAGATACCATAAACATATTTGGAGAAAAGATAGCTTCTTCAAAAAATGGTGCTGACAAAACTGTAAAACCATCTATATTAAATAAAATTAGACCCCTATCCTTCACCCTGAACAAAACTCAAAGTAGATCAAAGATTTAGGCATTAAACCAGAGACCCTTCCCCTAATATAAGAAAAAATAGGCCCAAATCTCCATTATGTTGACCTACGAACCAACTTCCTTATCAAGACTCATAAAACATAGGAAATAAAATCAAGAATCAACAAATGGGATGGAATCAAACTAAAAAGCTTCTTCATAGCAAAAGAAACAATCAAGAATGTGAAGAGAGAGCATACAGAATGGGAGTAAAACTTGGCCACCTGTACCTCAAATAGAGCATTAATTTCCAGAATAAAGAACTCAAAAAAACTTAGCACCAGAAAATAAATAAATAACCCAATTAATAAGCGGGCAAAGGAACATAATAAGCACTTCACAGAAAAAGAAGTATGATTGTTCAACAAATATGTTAAAAAATGTTCAACATCTCTAGCAGTTTGAGAAATGCAAATTAAAAATACACTGATTTCATCTGACTTCAGTCAGAATGGCAACTATCAAGAATACAAGTAACAATAAATGTTGGTAAGGATGTGGAGGGAAAAGTTCACTTATACGTTGCTGATAGGACTTCAAATTGTGCAACCACTCTAGAAAGCATTATGGAGATTCCTTAGAAAATCTGGAATGAAGCCACCTTTTAAACCAGCTATCCCACTCCATGGTTTATATCCAAAGGACTTAAAATCAACATACTACAGCCACATCAATGTTTATAGCAGCGCAATTCACAATTGCTAACTCTGGAACCAACCTAGGTGCCCTTCAACAGATGAATGGATAAAGAAAATATAGTACATATAGACAATGGAATATTATTTAGCCATAATAAAGAATTGAATTATGGCATTTGCTGGTAAATTGATGGAACTTGAGACTATCATGCTAAGTGAAATAAGCCAATCCCCCCCAAACCAAAGGCTGAATATCCTCTCTGATATGTAATGCTGACTCACAATAGATGGGGATGGGGTGGAAGTGCAGGTTCACTAGATTGAACAGAGGGAGTGGAGGGAAGGGAAGAGGGATGAGAATCAGAAAGACAGTAGAATGAATCAGATTTAACTTTTCTATGTTCATATATGAGAATACGTGACCAGTGTAACTACCCATCATGTGCAACATAAAAATGAGAAGTTATACTCTATGTATATATGTCAAAATACATTCTACTTTCATTTATAACTAAAAAGAACAATTTTTTTTTTAAAAAATGAAAATTCAAATTACAGTGACCAAATTCAGATTAATGATTGTCTGAAGTTGAGGATTCAGAGAAGGTTGGATAGTAAAGGGAAATAAAGAAATTTTCTGGAATAATTTAAATATTTAATATCAAAACTATGCTGAAAGTCTTATGGGTGTGTACAATATAGAAAAGAGGATCAAATTTTATAACTTAAATATGCAAAGTTTATCATACTTTTCTTTATATCTTGGTAAAATTGTAAGAACCTACCATAAATTTTCATTTAAGTAATCTTGCAATTTATATTTTTCATGCTACATTAAATTTCAGAATGAAAACATTAGCATTCAATAAAAGTTTCCTATAATTACTTTTTAGTACTTTCTACCCTTATGCATTATTCAATTTCACATAAATTTTGGCAGATTTAAATTGCTTATGGACTTGGGTACACTGGAATTTTCCATCATTCTATACCCTCAGACATACATATAAATTAGTGGTTCTCAATAAGGAATGGGAGTTATTTCCCCCTTTTCTCTTTAGGAGATATTTGGCAATTTCTTGAGACAGTTTTGATTGTCAAAAGTATCTAGGAAGGTGCTCCTGGCTTCTAATGGGTAGTGGCTGAAGAGTTGCTAAATTTTTACAATGCACAGGACAGTCTCCTATAAAAGAGAATTATCCAGACCTGCTGTTAATAGTGCATGTTGAGAATCCCTGGTATAAACAATTATGTATTTATTTCTTAATTGGATTGTAAAGAAATAAATAAAAATGACCAAATATAAACAAAATCCATTTTAAGTATATAAAAATGAAAATAATTTGTACCAAGTTAGTTTTGTTGATTAGTATCAGGATAAAGTGAGAATTTGTAAATTTAGCTACTTCAGTAATTCTACCCACAAAAAAGGCTTGTTTATTCCAAATAATATACTTATAGTAATTCCTAAGAAACTTAGAATTACTCCTAAAAATGTTTTCAATTAACACTTTTATTTGTATAAATAATTAATTGCAGTTTGTAGCAATTTAGGAAGGTGATAATGTCCTTAAACAATGGAAATTTAAATATTAAGTATTTCTTCTCACTCCCTCGACAGTTTTCCCAGCACATATTATTTATATGTGGAAATATGTGTTAAAGAATTATAGCATAAAAATAGGATAATAATTACAATTCATTATGCAGTATTGGGATATTTTCTATAATTTTAAAAACTATATTGTGAACATGAATAGTAGCATAGCATTTTACAATTTGGTAAATAGTTTTATGAAGATAAAGAATTTGGTTATACAGGTTAAATTTGGGCATATTTCACATAGTAAATTAAAAAAAAATTCTTAAGGCAATCCAACCTTCCAAAATATCCTCCATTTAATTTCATTACTCTCAATGTATATATTTGCCTTTTTCATTATTTAGTTATCAATTTGTAATAGTTATTTAGGGGAATGTCAGAACTTTCACTCTGTTGATGTATTTTAAATCCACTTTAAAGTTTAGACATAAACATTGTAACATAAGACTAATTTAAGATTAGATATGAGCTATCTTTTTAACTGTTGTTTTAGTTTGCCCAGTGGGAAAAAAAGAAACTACAAAGCTTAATCTTGTTAATTAGCTTTTGGCAAACACAGCTACAAACATTCAAAAATCCTATCTCACTCTAGTTTATGAAGGTTTAATAAAATGTGCTGATAACTATAGCTTGCTCTTAATGTTCTCATTTAATCACCAAACCCCCAACTCATTATTGCTATAGCTTCCTTTCTGCAGAGTAAAACATAAAAGAAAAGTTAGGGTTGAAGGCTACATTTTTAGGTTTAACTTAAAGTGTTTCTTAAATATATTAGCTCTATAATATCTTAAGTAGATTTCATGCTTCAAAATATTGTGGAACCTGAAGCAAATTGTATGAATAAAATTCCAAGTGCTTATTCCTAGTTATGGTATCATGATGGGTTGTGTAGCTTTTGTTATTATCAGGTGAGATTAACTCACCAGACAATTGGGCAAGATTCTTAAATGGAATATATAATAAACCACAGAGGTCTGTAACTCAGGGAGTATGTTTAACCCCAAAATGAGCTAATAGAAAATCCCACAATAAAAGAAATATAAAAAAGACTAACCTAGAACACATTGCAGTGTGAAGGAACATCAAAGAATGCAATTTCTATAAGCACTGTCTGTGTTCTATAATTATTTTTAGGCAGCAAAGAAATATTACTTTACTATGAGAATTTGAATGAATATCCCTAATAGAAGAATATATTACGTGTGTTAAATGAAATCACCAGGTCTTAAAATAATAATCACCAATATGTTGTGGGCCTAAAATTATCCATAATGAATTTTCTTAATTCATAATTTTATATCAATGAAGTATATTAAAAACAACTCTATACATGCATTTCTGAAACCAACTATATCTCTGATGCTTTTCTTTTCTCTATTTTATTAATTGTTCTCTTTTTTGTTGTTTCTTGGTTTGTTTTGGTCTTTTCTGGACTCTACTAATATTTATTGAGAGCTTACCATACTCTAGTCATTGTGTTAAGCCATAAAAATATTATTTCCTTCGTCTGTAAAAAAATCCTATGGGAAGGTATTATTACACATTACAGTATTGTGAGAAATGAGGCTTTCAAGATTAAATAATTACTGAATCATTCTGCTAGTAAGTGATAGCACTGAAGTTTAGATTTGTATGTCCCCAGAGCCTAATTTCTGCCTCCCTCATCCCTTTCCATATCATCCCTTATAAACTACGTGGTCTCTCTCTTTCTTTTTTTTCTTTCTTTCTTTCTTCCTTTTTTTTTTTTTGCCTGAATAAAGTTTTTGTTCCCCAAGTCAGAGTTCATATGTGTATATGTAGACTCCCACAGTGAATTTCATCTTTGACAAATCCCAATTTTTTTTATATAAGATGCATCTTGAAGAAGAGACTAGAAAATGTAGTTTAATTATATTTAGCCACATAGCAAGGCATGATAAAATGTTAACACTGTTTTAATTATAAACATGTTTTAAATTACTTTGGCTTTGCTTAAATTTCCTAAATTATTTTAATTTTTAAAATGATGGCATATATTGGTTAATCAAAGGGTTGCTGAATTTATTCCCAGAGTTTTCTAAACTCTTTCCTATTTCATAGTGGCCTTTCCATCTAACAGAAATGCCAACATTAAAACTAAAGCAGACACTAGCTAACAGAAAAAGGTTGGTAATATTTTAGGCTCAACATATTGAACATCTTCTGGGAAAACACAGTTACCAAGGAGGATGTTAGAGAACTAGCTTAGAGGTGTGTGCATGTAGGGAGAATATGTTTTGTTCATTACATATTTTCTGAATAGTTAGGTTCTATGCTATTTATTCCTTTGCTCAAAGAGTTCACCACACACTGTAATTTATAAATAAACTAACATAGTGATAGTTTGTGAATTATATTTACATATTTTTATATTATTTTCCATATTTATAGGTTTTTTATTTATAATTATATTTTACCATTATAACATACTCTACTGTTGATTACCTTTTCTTGCCTTTTTCTAACTCAAAAATCACATGGAAACCATTATCCTAACTTTAAATTAAAATAGAATAAAGTTCTTGAAGAAAGGAATCTTAACTATGCAAGACTGTAGTAACTCTGTTTCAGTTTTATCTCTGAACTTTATTAATGGTCAAAATATCTTAAGATTCAGATAAGCCAGAGACCTGTGAAGTAATCAGGAAGTGCCATCTTAGCACATTGTCGGCAAATGTCTGTGGCTAACTCTGTACTTATAAGAATGATATAATTGGTAACTAAAAATTGAATGATAAATTCTGTCACAAATAATTTCGGTACTGTGAACAATGGTTGCCTGTGACAGTCATATACAACAGTAAATAGTGTAGGTGGCAGACAAGTAATTTGAGATACTTTATGTAAAAGAAGAAACTTGTTGAAGGATAAGACCATTTACATAATTGGAGAGATAACTAATTTTCAGCTAAATCTCAGGAACTATGGGAAAAAAATTCTCTTCATTATCATATTGTCCTTATTCATTACTACAACAGCTTTTAGAAAATGACAGAAAACATGACTCCCACCAGCTATTATCCTTAGAGCAAAAAGTCACAACTATGATGGGATTTCTCCAGTCCCATAGATCCAAAGAAGGACGCAGACTGTCATCAGCTTAGGCATGAGCCCAGGACTGGATAAAGTAACTATGGCGATTAGAACACTTACTTTAGCAAATAGTTGGTAGTATATGGACGAGCATAGTAATAACAGCAATCCATCACCTACTTATATGCCATGTGCTGGATGAAATTATAAATTTCACATCTACAATAGCAGGTTTAGTCCCACAACCATCAAGTATTATTTTTGCATTCATTGTGCAAATGAAAAACTGTGAAACAAAAAGTCCAGTAAAGTTGTTTAAAGTTTTAGTGAACAGAAAAATACCAATCTAACAATCTCTGAACTTCAGTTCCTTTGAAAAACAAATGGAAGTTCGGTTTTTACAATCTTTAGTATATTGTAGTCTGTCACTATTTTACAGTGGTAGGACAGAGTTTTCTCCTACTTCATCTTTTTACTGAAAGTTGCCTTTCAGGGTGCTGGCTGTAGTTAAGAGTTTAATAAGACTTTCAAAGTTGTATTAGCCCTAGATTTTGTTTTCAGTAAATTATTACCACTGTGTAGGTACCATTAAGTTCAAAACCTCCAGGCTCCAGGGGAAGGACAGATATTATTAGAGTAATAATTGATTTTAGGCATAGTTGCTTTTGTGGATTATACTTTCTCATAATTTTTGATATCTGTGGATTTCTTCTCCTATTCCAGCCCAGATATGCAGTTTAAAAATTTTGTTATCCTTTGGATGTTAAATGATCCAAAAGGCTCATGTGTTAAAGGGTTGTTGGCCTCAGGGTATTACCTAAAGGTATAAAGGTTGGAAAACTTTCCAGAACTGGAAAGATATCAAATTCAGATTCAAGAAGTTCAATAATTTTTAAATAAGAATGAATACAACATAAAAATAAAATCTGAAAAAATAAAGAAATCTACATTTAAGTACATAATAGTGAAATTACAATATACCAAAGACAAAGGCCAAATATTTAAAACAGACAAAGAGAAATTCTGATAATTGACTAAAGATAATTAGACTGAGAGCTGACTTCCTTATAGAAACAATGAAAGCTTTGACATAGTGGAGTATCTCTGATATGGTGAAAGAAGATAACTGTCTAGAATTATATAGCCAATAAAAAAAATTTGTCTTTTACAAAAGTTAATGAAAAAATAAGGATAAATTTAAATAATCAAAATTGCGGTTACCCTTAGAAAATCCACATTAAATTCTACATAGAAAAATATTGTTTTGGATAGAAGGAATGTGATATTAGATGTTAGAAGGCTAAAAAATTTGCCAATGTATGGGGGAAACCTTGGAAACATTCATAGACAGAAGATCTACAGAGTAATTGTGAACTAGCACTCTGGAATCAACAACTGCACTGAAAACCTGATTGTCATTTAACTGATATGACCACCAGCAAATTAATTAACCTCGGTTTGCTGGTTTTCACCTTCATAAACTGGTGATGTTAATGTTATTCTCCTTAAAGGATCATCATTTGAATGATATGAAAGAGTATGGGAAAGTACTTAGAAAACTGCCTGGAATATATTGTATTTTTTATGATTATCATTACTACTGTATAAAAATAGCGAAAAAGGTATGTGAGATTTAAAAGATCTTAAATTATACAAAAGCAATAACATTATAGCCAGGAGGGGTTAAACATAATTGTGTTGTTAGGGAGGATGGTAAAGATATTAACTAATTTATTTTTATAAATTAAGCATATGTTAAAATGTATAGTCACTAAGAGAATAAAACACTAAATTGATAGAAATAAATACCTTCCAAATAGTAAAGGAAAAATGTAATGAGAATCAATGAAAACATTGACTTGTGGGTGTGTTAAGTCAAAAAGATACATTGTGAGAAGAGAATGCAAGGTGAAGAGAGAGGGCAGTGGTTGCTCTCCATGGCTCCTGCTTCCACTGGTTGGATTCACTATGGTCAGCTAGCAAGTTGACCAAGTAGGCTATATAAATTTGCATTCTCCTTTGGTCTCTCCTAGTCTAGGGAAAGTAATAACTTCCACTACTGCTAATATTGTCTGCTGGTTTGTCAATCTTCCCATTACCTGTGTAACCATGCATTAAATTATATCTATTCAAACATTCAGAGTGGTTTCTATTAACCTAGTTGGTCCCTCTGGAATACTATGATGATAGATCCTTCAAGATATCCCAGAAAAGACACCTTGCTTTGATTCTTTGCCCACTGAGTAACTTCTCATCATAATGAGATTTTTCCAAAGACTTCCTTGGAAGAGAAAGTACACTAGTCACTTCTGAGCAAGTATTTCACTGTTTTGTTGTGTTGACAATTATATTTTTGAGCTCCTATAAGCTTTGAAAACTGACTTCTCTTCTAGAAAGGCAAATCTACCATAAGTATTTATATTTATATATTTGATCTTACAATATAAAAGACCTGGCCCAGGGGAGTGGTGAGTTCCCTGAGTTAGATGTTTTAACTGATGGCTGCTTGGACTTTTCTGTGAAACAGCTTCCAGTACATTTATCTGGATTTCTTTATGTTGTTAGTTTAACTTTTTTTTTTAACTTAAAGAATTCTACTTTCTACATATATTATTAGAAAGATAAGTACATTTTTTGGTAGAAAATTAAAGGGGAATTAATTTTCTAGTAGCAAGGAAAGTACATCTTTTGTAGATATTAAATGTCCTTTTTAACATTTTAAGGAACAAAAGAAAGAGAGAATAAATTAAAGCTTTAAATTACAGATCTGTTAATATTTTAAGAAGATCAACTCTTATCTTCTTATTAGGCAATCTTAAAACTTCCAACACCATCTTTTTTATGTGTATAAACAAATGGAAAAAATAGTTTCACAATTACACAATTACAACTGAACTTTTTTGAGACATTTGTAACTGTTGCTTGGTGTGTAAAACCTGCATTGTGGAAGCTTTTCTTCGCTCAAAATATTCTCAATACAACACAATCCATAGTGGACTAATGTGATGACAATCAGAATGGGCCTAATAAGAAGCGTTGGGAAAGAGGACATACAAGGGAAACTTTAAAGAACTTCTCTTTTGAAATTTAAATTTATTTTTAACTGATATATAAATATAGAAAAATTATAAATATTTCTGATACCATGTGATATTTTGATACATGTACAAATTGTATGTTTAAATTAGACTAAATATATCTATTTCTTCAGTCATCATTTCCTTAGGGTGAAAACATTCAAAATCCTTTCTTCTAGCTTTTTGAAATACAGACAAATACATACTAAGTAATCTATAGTCCCCCATTGTTCATTGAAACACACAAACTTCTTAATTCTCACTATAAGTAAGAACCCATTTATTGAATGATGTATTCCTATCTTCATGCCCAAGAATTCTTAACACAAGGTTATATAATGTGAACAACTCTTTCTAGTGAAATATTAAATGAAAAGTGTTTGTCTTTGAGTTCAAAACTACAGAATTTTGTTTATTAGGCACTTTATGGGATGTCAGTTTGTGTTTTAAAGAATAAAGTATTAGAGATCCTGTGGTACATAAAAATATTCTGTTAGACAAATTGAGAGTATAAAAGTAGAAAGTACAAAAGATAATACTCACAAAATATATGAATTATTAAGAGAAAACATTTTATGCAATAATCTTATAATTGTTTAAGTGATGGGATAAACTAGGTAGATAGAGGAGCCAGTAATTTAGAAAGCAGGGTGGATAACTCATCTGCTTTTTCCGCTATTACAAAATTCAATCAGTATTTACTTACATAAACCTTGAATGAGGAAACAGATGTTGAAAGAGAAAAATACACCAGTATATACTCAAAGAGTATCAGTAGAATTGTTAGGAGAAGTAGATGCTTGTTTATTTTGTTATATTCTTTTGCATTTAATAAAGAAAAGGCAAGGAGATAGAGTGACCAGTTCAACTTGCTGGCAGAAGGACCTTCTTTAGATCTTGTGGTCTCCTTATTACTCAGTGTGGAGCAGCTGACAGTAGCTTCCATACCTGAGAACTTGTTAGAAATGAAGAAGCTTAGCTCCCTTCCCCAGCTACAGTGAACCTGAATATGCATTTTAACAAGATCCCATAGTGACTCTATGAACATTAAAATCTGAGAAGCATTGTATTGACAGTCTCATGTTGCTTTTTAGTTGTTTTCCACAGCTGTCTTGTTGCCTGAGAATGTAATGTCCCCAAGGGCAAAAATTTGTTCTCTGCTTGTTTGTGAATCTCATGGAAAGAAGCAATAATAGAAACAGAACAACATCTTCTATTCTTTTGTCAGTTATTTTCAGTATATAACAGAAAACTTACTTTTAAAAAATAAAACTTTCAACGAATTATGGTTGATTTGAAAGAAAGATTGTTTTCTTAATTTATTGACTAGAATAATTATTGAAGACTACATTCCTGGAGATCAAAGCACTTTGATAAAAATGAAGGCCACCAAGAGGCCTACTTGATCATAGGATTCTATTAAATTCTCATGAATTGTAGTGGGTTAAAAAGCCATCTTGAGAAAGTCAACTCAAATATCTTTTGGAAATAGGCAATACAAAAAACAATCAATAAAAACAACAACAACAACAACAACAACAAAAACACTTCCTGAACTTATCACAGAGTCCACACTCATGAAATACTTGTTGAATGGATAAAATTGTCTAATGTCAAACATGTTTTTTACTAAGGATGAGTCTCTATAACATGAAAATTTTAAAAATCTTAAAGTGAAGGGAAAATGAACTCAATGATTGGTTGTTTTCATGCCCATACAGGCTATCTTTTCTGACAACCAAATGACTTTGCTTTTCTTACAAAAGAGTTTTCTTATTCAGAGTTAATGGGTTTCCTAAGTGATGCAAATTGGCCAGTATATAAAACGCAGTGAAGAAGACATAGTTGTAGGATCATGCTTATTCAATTACAGATTTAATAAGAAATATGCAAGTTTCAGTAACTAAATGTATACAATTTGTTACAGCAGCTCTAATGACTTCCATAGAAATTAGTACTATAAAAGAGAGTAATATGTAATAAATACCAAAAAAAGTTAGAAATGGCTTTGGTGTTGGGAAATGAGTGGAGACTGGAAAAGTTTTGAGGTGTAAACATGCTAGAAAAATGCCTATAGTGCTGTGAATGGATCATAAAGGTCATTTCTGGAGAAAGTGCAAAAGGTGTAATGGGGAGTTATAGGAGATATAGGAGAATAACCATCGTGGTCATCAAGAGAATGGTGGTAGAAATATGGAAAGTAAATGCCATTCTAATGTTTCATACAGAAATGAGCAATGTGTTATTGGAAACTGGAGGGGAAGCTATTCTTACAAAGTTGCAAGGAACTCGGTTGTATTGTGTTTGTGTCCTAGTGTTTTGTGGAAAACAGAACTTGTGAGAAATGAACGTTTTGAAGGACTGGCCTGGTTCCTCTTGACTGCTTACTTTAGAATTCCAGAAGAATGAAATCATTTAATGACAGAATTTTTTATCAAAAGGGAAGTGAAATCTAAAAATTTGGAAAATTCTCAGCCTATCTGTATTGGAAAAAATGAGAAAATTTCTTTGGAAAAGAATGAGGATATGACCAAACAAACTTTTGATAGAGAGATTTGTATGGATCTGTCAAGTCAATGAAGATCAGGGTGATATTCATCAAGACAATGAGAGATTAGTCAGCCATCTTAACAGAACTCATGAATTTTGGGAGTCAGAGACAGAATGTTTAGAATGACTGTGTTGTCCCCAAATTCACATGTTGAAATCCAGACTCCCAACATGATGGAGTTGGGACTTATAAGAGGTGATTAGAATCAATACCATAGAAAGGAGGCCCCAGAGCATTAGTTAACCCTTCCATCATGTGAGGACACAGGTAAAAGTGGTCATTTATGAACCAGAAGGAATGTAGAATCTCACAGACACCAAATTCATAAGTACTTGATCTTAAACCTTCCAGCTTTCAGACCTGTGAAACATTAATTTCTATTGCTTAAAAGTTACCCATTCTACTGAAATTGGTTGTAGCAGCCTAAACACACTGAGACAGAGAAAAAGTCATTAACCAATCAGCCATTTCAAGTACACACATAGGAACTCCTGTTCACTGATTCCAGATGGAGGTTGCTTTTTGAAACTCCTCTCTAGTCCTTTCAGTAACTCTGAGCTTCCTTGAGCTGAATGGATATGATTCATAATTATTCACACACAGCATTAATTTTTCCTTAATCTTCCTTTCTCCTATCTAAAGAGGCTTGGAAGAAGATACATAGGGAAAACAAATGTTTTATGCTCAAAAACTATTACTAGTGTGTTTTATTCAATAATGGATCTGTTCTTTATCAAAGAGAAGTCCTCATCCCCATCAATTTAAGAAACAGAAAGGAACAAGTTTATGCTACAATAATTGCTAGAATACATCCCCTAACCTCACAGAAATCAAAATAACTTAATGTAAACAAGACTAAATTCTATCTTATGGTTATGTAGGAACAAGAAAGTTAATTAAAAAAATAGTGTAGAATGCAATAGTTAGTGAGTGTAAAAGGAAAATTTGAGCTCAGCTTGATATTTGAGGAAGTGAAGTGAGAGATTAATTATTATAGGTAGATGTTGACATCTGAAAGAAAGAAAAAGATGAGCAGGTTATTATGCCTTCTTGTCAAAAAAGTATAGACTTATAATAGACTTAAATAGTGTAGAATGCAATAGTTAGTGAGTGTAAAAGGAATTTAGCACCACACTTCTTTCTATATTGCATGTTTGAGAACATTCTGACCATGTCTAGGGGCTCAGCTCAGTGCAGAGCACTTGCCTAGCAATGAAAGACCTGCTGGGTTCACTTCCCAGCATAGTGGTAAATAAGAAAAGAGAGAAAACATTTTTACAATCTCTCATGCTAATGCTGAGTTTAGCACGTCTTTCTATCTTACATACTGTCTCCTAATCTTCATTCCCTTAAGAGTTATGATTTTAATTGATCCTAAAGAAACAGAAAAGGAAGGGGAAAATAAAGACAAGAACAAAGGAATCTTTAAAAGTAAACTTTTAACATAAACTAAGAATAAGTTATTAAAATATCACCTGTGTGTCAGGTTCACTACATAACCCACTGACATTTAGATAAACTGGATATTGGAGGAATAACAGAAACCAGGCAATATTTGACTGACCCTGAATGCACTTTATTTTTCAAGGAATTGCAGTCAGCAATATCCTTATTCTATCATGGGTACACAAGAGAAAGATCCTAAGACTGAAGAAGACTGTTTTTAAAAAGAAGTTTGATCTTATCTTAAATACTTTGCTCACCAAATAATTACAAATGAATCTAAAGTATTGCCAGTTTTAGATGAAGACTTAAGGCTTTAATGACAAGAGGAAAAAGAACTCTGGCTGTCACCAGTTTGGTATTGTTACTAACAACAAAAATGGAAAAAGAAATATGTGAAGTCATGCCTGTTAACTGGAAAGGTTTAACAGAAATTTTATTAAATTAACATAGCTGAAGATTCCAAGCTTCTTTTAACTTTTAAATTTATTTCTACTGCAATGACACACATTTTCAAAGCAAGCAATCAGAAACTCTTTTAAGTCAATACAGTTTATGGGGAATTATCTAGAAAAGATGGATTTTTAAAGATGTGCCTTTAAAGTGTGCCTGTGAATAGTTACTTTTTAAAACGTTCCAAGATTTAAGAGGAAAGGAAATTTTTGCTATTGGAAAATTATCTTTCTTAGAGTTTGTTTTAATAAAAACAGTAATAAGTATTATTCAATCCATTTTCTAAGGAATTTTGGCAAATTTCTACAGATATGCTCATGTGATTTAATGGTAGTACTCATCTGAGATGTTTTTCTTTCGCTTCAATGTTTATTGGCATTAAAATTCCTTACATATCCATAATAATTTATTTTTATGACACAAATTTATGAATATTTAAGCTTTAGAGATACTGGAGTTGTGTCTCTCAAATAATAGCAATGAATGAGAAGGTAAAACTTCACTACAATTTGTTTTTAGTATTTTTTTTATCTCTACAAGTCTAAATGGCCCATATTTTCTCTGTTTCACAAATGTATTTATAAGAGGATGATCAACAACAAAGCTCTAGTACCATGTGGAAATCACATCCATAACAGTTTGAGGGTCTTTGGTGGTGCTGAGGGACCCACATTCTGATGTAACTGTGTGCAGGAAATGGGCTGATTGGGTCATAAAGAAGAATAGCAAAACACTTGAAGAAGCTGAAGTGCCATCACATCAACTTTTCCATCTGTCCCAATTGGCAACCATGTGAGTATCTCTGTTTTGCCAAAATATAACTAAAAACTAAACAGGAACTTTTCTGGGGCTAAATCTTAGGCAGACCAAAATGCTAAAAGCATTTTGGGAGATGACACTGTAGATTTATAATTAATACAAATGCAATAGTGGTTAAGATTTTATTTTCAGAGCTTTATAAAAATAATTGAATAATATGCCTATTGCTAAGGGATTTGAAAATTCAGCAATTTCTATGATCAGAAGCAAATATCTTATCTATGATTAAATAATAGACAAGACAGATTAATACTTTATCTCTGATAAAATAAAGACAATAGATTCCCCCACATGGCCACATTTGTTGGATCATTATTTTTGAGGAGATGCCTCTATTAATCATTTTGAAGTGACAGGTATATTTTAAAAGTCTATTTATTTGAAAACACACTTAGACCTTTCAGCTTTGTTATTCCTTAACAACATATTAGAATAGATTTTCAATTTCTTCCATGCTATTACTTAATATTATGCCTTGTTTGACTTATACCAAATATCCAAATGATAGGGTTGGGGGGCATGAATTGTCTCGTGAAGAATGCAACAGTCACAATTCTGCATAAACTCTGGATAAACTTCGGGTAATTTAATATATTAAAGTTAAAATGTCTTTTTAATATTTTATTAAACTTCTTTCATGTTCTGTCACTACCATACACAGTACATGAAGACCTACATATATAGACACCTAAATAAACAGAAGTAAGTTTCCTCCTTACTTAAACACACTTCATTGGTTTGTAAATATTATCTCCCATTCTGCAGGTTGTCTTTATTCATTTGCCTTTACTGTGCAGATTTTTCATTCAAAACAATTTCATTTATTTATTTTTACTTTCATTGATTATGGTTTGGTTATTATATCCCAAAACTCATTTTCTCAAGTAGTTTTAGGGCTTCAGGTCTTACACATATATTTTTAAACCATTTGATTTTTACTTTTATATACAACATGTGAGATAGAGGCCAAGTTTTATTCTTCTGCATATAGATAAGCAGTTTCCCTTGCACAGTTCATTGAAGAGATTATTCTTTCCTCATTTTGTGTGCACGGAGCCTTTGTTGAAGATCAACTCACCCAAAATTATGTGGATTCATTTCAACTAATTGTTTGTGATTCTTGATTTTGAGTCTCAATACTCTGGCAGCTTACTTTCAAAACCTCCCTTTTCCTTCTTGCTATAATGGTCAAAGAAAGGTAAAATAATGTAAGTGATGAAGGGTCAAATTGCTCAGAGCTGTCACAGATACTACGATCAGCCACGAGTGCTGATAGTTCATTTAAATCATCACTTCCTCAAGATGGAGGAAAATAAATAAAGTTTTGACATCTTCAAAGAAGATGTACCTACTCTTGCTTCAAACAATCTATTATAAAGAGCATCAGTTTCCTTATAGATTTATAGTTTACAATCTCCATTCTCTTAAGGCTGTGGAAGAATGGACTCTTCATAAGATTGTAGAGAATTTAAAGACAATTCAGTATTTCATTCAGTACTTGAACAGATCTCCATGACCCAGGATCTTCAAGGTAATGTTAAAATGCAAAAGGGAAAGTTAATTTACAATTTAATTACAAGTTTCATAAGTGGTAACAATTTACTCTGTGACTGACAAATGAAATACTGATGCACAAGCATGTGCATCTGCAAAGGCAAGGTTGCAGGCACCCATATTTCTGGGACACACTCAATTTTCTCCAGTAAGTAAAGCAAGCACCTGTAACAAAGACCAAGAAACTGCTAAAGGGTAAAAGCCTCTTGTCATGAATGTAGAAGGTGATAATACTTACCTTCCAGAAAGTTAATTTCTTCCTCTCTCTATGTCTCTCTGCCTCTCTGTCACTAACAGAGAGGATGATCTCTTTCTTTGAGAACAATATCACCTAATAATTTCTCAAAAAAAAAAACTTGTGCAATTCCCCAGGCTGTGGATGATATTGATATACTGAACCATTTGGAAATTTTACAAATTAATTGGAATATTGAAAATTTTTATAAATTTTCTTGTCATTAAAAATTCCTAAGCCACTAAATTTTAAAAATGCCAGAGGCATCAGTATTCAGCATTCTGAAACAAAACAAGGCTAACTAAATCAAAACTGAGTCAATTATCTAACAACCTCATCCTTACTGCAAAGCAGGTAGTTACAGCTTTTCAATGGTGTGTGTTAGTTCCAGTGAAGGACTGTATATGTACACACAACCAGCAGAACACTCTATTGCAACTCCATTTGGAAACTAGGTCCCAAGTGATCATGTGTACAGAGTCATCCACTTTACCACATTCTCTTTCTGACATAGAAATTTTAATTATTATTTAAAGGTAAAAAGTATTGGCATTTACAAAAATCAGTTCAAGATTGAACTAACTGAATTGAAGCACTAAATAAAGAGCTTAATGTCACAGTTGGTATCATGTTTATCCTCACTTTCATTAATACTCCAAAATAACTTTGCTACAATAAGTACGGAATTTGGAAGAGAATTTAGAAAGGAGAATTAATGAGAACATTTTGTTTCTATAATTAACCACTAAGGTAAGTTTGAAAAGATATTTGTGTTTCCACCCAAAAATTTTGGCAGCTATAAATAAATGAGAAAAGAACATTCCTTAATTATTATTCTTTTTGTTGATGAAAGTAGAAAAAGTGGTGGAAGTCAGATTCTCAAAGTGACATAAAAAGATAATATTTTATTAAAGTTTTGAAAGTTACATGTTGATTTTAATTTTTAAATACATCATCCAGAAGTTGATACAGAATATAATCATATTTTTTAAATTTTATAAAAATTTTTAGTTTATAAAAATCAATGAGTAAAATATACTGTTTTTTCTCTTACCAAAACTTTCTCTTTTATAAACAAGGAAACACCTAGGATGCATCATGAATTAATTGCATTTATAAATTAATCACTGACAAGAACATTGAAAGATACCAGATATTAAACTAATTTGAAGCTAACCAGTTATTCTGAAACATTTTCATCAATGTTAGCAAAATACATAAAAGCCTGAGTTACAACTATTATTCACATAAGAAAAAAAAACAATATGAGTACAGTATATTTGTATTTGTTCCTTTGCTCCCCAAATTACATGGAGGTGATGCAGATTGATCCAAGCCAGGACACACATGAGAGTTTTGGATCAGAACTGATAATATAAATAAAGCCTGCATCTTTTATAAAGGACACAAGTACACCTGTCCTTTATTTTGGAAGAAGAAATCATCTTTATAGTAATAAACAGTAAGGAAATGCCTATGCTCTAAATATAGACACTGTATGTTACAACAATGTTAACTCTACAGACATCTTTGTAAAGGTAGTCTGGAACAAAAAGGACTTGCTTATAAAGCCTTAGAAACATGTTTACATTCTTTATGAAATGTTTGTGAACACAAAAGTCTCATGGAAAATGTTCTCCCAAAAATCAAGAAGAGCCTAATCTTGAAAGTAATTGCATAGGTAACTCACAATTGCATTAAATATAACATTAGTTTTTCCTGATACATTTTACTCTTTAAATCATATCATCAGTGAATGGAATGTCATTCTGTAACTGTGCCACTAGTTAAAGTAAGATTGCACATTTCTTTGTAAATTTATTGCACTGATGATTAACTTTTATTGTAAACATCAAATATATTGGATCAGTAAGTTAAAAAAATGTTTTTATGATTAAACTAGTGTTTAATGCCAGGATAATTTCCATCAATAGACCTTTGATGTCAGTGTGTTCATCTAAAAGACAGCTAGTTTATGGTCTCCAAGCATAATTTTTTAATAGGTTGTCCCATTTAGTCTATTTTTAGGTCATCAGTTTTGAACTTACTTACATCTGTAAAATCTCTTCACTGTGAAACCTAGATTAGTGAACATATAACTAGAAGAAAATGTACTCAAGGGGTGGGTAGTTTGGGGAGTCATCAGGAAATTCTGCATATCATACCAACTATTTGCTTTTCCCATGGATTTTTCCTTTCCTAGGAGGGGAAGTGATTCTAGCCCCAAAGATATAGGAGTCTGAAACTGTTGTGTGATCCATACCCTGCAGCCTAGAGACATAAATATCAGCAAGTCAGATGTATCTTGTTTATCTTATCAAAATCATAAAACTGCTAACAATGTGTATTTACAAACTGTATAATGCTACATATGAATCTCATGACCAGAATTTGAAATAACAATCTTAGGGACTACACAATCCTAAAGACTATGCCAATAAGGCAACAGACAAGGGAAAAAAAGTGGTTTATTTAATGAATCAGGAAAAACTGAGCATACCTAATAGAAACTCTACACATTAAACCTCACAAACCCCCTTATTTAACCTTTCTGTTGCTTGGAGTTCATCAAGTCAGGGTCCCCTAAAGTTGACAATTAAAGGACAAAGACATTCTCAGAGAACACCATGAGTAGTTGTAGTAAATTGACCTAAGCCAGTTGTTTCTGGTGGAAGTAATGGTAACAACCAAAAATTTGGTATGGGTGATAATCAGCATATAGCCTCACAAACTTGGAAGATAAAAGATCATAATGAAACCAAGTATCTGATGACTTCTGTCATGCATACACATGTATTAAATTTTATCAATATGAGAAAACAGTTCATATAACATGTTCTGTAATCTTTGATGAGGCACAAAGCTCTCTTTGTAAGTTAAACAGTTTCATTTTGCACAAAATATTAGAATGCAATGCCATTTGGCAATCATGCCTTGAGTTCCTGTGTCATGATTATATACTACAAAACTTATCAGAGTCACATATCCTGTGTGAACAGGATATGTATTTTCTTAAATATTTCAGGTAGTCTGTATTTCTTGAATGCTGGTTTCACCAAAAAATAGTTCAGTTGTAACTTCCATCTATGGAAGTTACCAAAATATAATTGTTAACTTATCTATTACACAGATAAATGGTTTTCATTCATAATTTATATGTCAATATCTAGCTTGCAGTATGTACTGGAAATGTGTGTTTAATGAATGGATGCTTAACCAATGGAAAAGGTTCATGACTAGACAGAGACAAGCATATAGGCACATAAACATTTCCTTGGGGAAGAGAAGGAAGAACAAACATTTTCTAAAACTGGTAATAAAAAAGATTAAAAAATAGATACAACTAAGATTTTAGGATGGTATGAAAAATTAAATAAATTCATTTCTGTTTTTTTAAAATTGCAAAATTATAAATGATACAATGGATTGAGTTTTAAAGGCATAGTATAGGTTTAAAAGAGTTGTGAGAAATCAACATCAGAGCTAGACAAAAAAATAATTTCTCAATAATATTGATAATCTCACTGCAGATGGATACTAGGAATTTAAAAACTGATAATGTAGCATTACTTAACCTGTTGGGGCAAACAGAGAGATAATTACTACTAGGTAAAATGAACAGTCTTAAGAAGATAAGAGGCCACAACCTAAATACTTTAATATACTTATGATCATTTCCTATATTGTCTACTCACAGTTCATGGATAGCTTCTAAGCAAAGAATATAAGTAATTAATCCCTAAGATTTTCTCCATGAACAGTCAGATATGATTTTTGAAAATATAAAAAGATAGTGTGAGGCAATTCTAATAGTGAAACAGGAAGCTATCTATAAAGGTGAAAAAGTACAGCTTCTGGAGAGAGGACCTTCCAAAGTATGATAAACAAAGTTGCATTCAGTCTAAAAGTGTGGCATGAGTTAAAATTGTATACCAAATACCATATTTGAATCATTATCACATTTATATTTTTTAAAAATTGGGTAGACATAGTGTTATCTTGCATAACTTTGGAATAAAATTTTACTTTACAGATGCAAAATTTTTATCAAGAAATAAATGTTTTCCTCTTCATGCTTGAAAAATATGATTGATAAGAGTTACTAAATACTTTTGTTTTTCTCTTTACTTAAGGGGGAAGTAACTAAGGAGATTCATTTTTAGAATTGCAAACAGCTGGATAATCAAGTCCAAGTTACTATCTCTTGCGTAGGTTGCAAGCTGAAAAATGAAATCTTGTTGTCTTGTTTTCACATCCCTACAAAAGGGTCTGAAGTGATTTATAGTTTCATCGCTGGATATTTATGAAAATTGATTAAATTCTACCAAGAACTCTCAGAAATATTAGCAACTCCCAAAGTGGAACAAGATCTTTCTTCCATTACTATGTTCAAGAAATTTTTAAAATATGCTACAACCCACATATTTCTTGGAACATTCCTAATTAAACAAAAAAAATCACTCAATGAATTAAATTATTTTCATGACCTACTCTCTATTTCCTTTATTTTAGCTTCATGTTATTTACTACTGAGTTATATTTATAATAAAGACGCTAGAGATTTCATGCTATTGAATGCATAGTATATTTCAGTTATGGGAGGGAAAACCATAAAATCTCCTTTGTTATTCATTATTAATGTGTTTTTCCATTCACAGTGTTTTACTCTAAACAAGGACTTAATACAAAGTGAAGTCTAAATTCATGTGTCTATTTATTGTAGGGAGAGATTTACTGGTCTCATTGCTTAACATGAACAAGATAAAAAGAGAATCTTTGATACATTTGTAATTAGTTTTGTAACTTTGGGATTGTGTATAAGTTTTTATCCACACAGAATTTCTAATTCACCCATGTAATATGGGAATAATTATATGAAGGAAATATGAGAAATTATTTTAATCAAATCCTAATAAAAGAAGTATGGTAATCCCCTAACCATCCTGGTATTTAGTATCCTTCCAAATTGGAAAGCAATTCAATGCAAAATTAATAGAGAGTGGCCCATTTCCAGGCATCAGCAGTCATCTTCCAAAGTTATCCACAGACAAGCTCTTATACACTGTGAGAAGACTTCTTTCCTTCCCAAATATCAGCCACAATAAAACCATCCTTCTCCCATATATCTTATCTACTTCCCCAGCTTGTGGCAAATTAATGCCCACTTTCAAAGAGTATGTGATCAACAGATGACAACACCAACAAGCTCTTCTTCTTCTCACACCCACGGTTAGTTGTCCACCTTCAAGATTCTACACTCAAAAACATGTCTCCAAATACCTCAAAGAGGATTTCGTAAGGGTATAACTAGGCAACCTGGACAACACTGAGGCAGAACAGACCAATATAAAGCAACTCTATCCTTCATAAATTATTTAAGGACTTAAGATATGCCATTGTCCCCCCCCACACCACCTTTTTTTCTAATGATAGTTTGTCCAATTCACCATTGTAAACATGTCTACGTATGTGAGCAGTTCTTGGTATTTATGTGCTTACTGAGCAACATAATGAGCAACAAGTTTGTGGCCTCTCAGGCCACAGGACCAGAATCACAGACCATAGTAATTTAAGAGTAAAATTAATGATTGTCATGATTGGAAGTTACAATTAATTCACAAGTAATTACATACACTTGTAGTCAAAAGACATAATAGTTGTGGAGAGATCATCTGAACAGAGATATAATGGTAATTTTAATAATTGCCAATATTTATCAGTGGTCTTCTATGTATTGTAAATGTGTTGGACCATTTTTATACATAATTCTTAATAAATTAACTTAGGTTACTAGTCTAGTAATTGAACAAGGTTACTTATCTAGTAAATATCCTAAGCTAAGATATACACCTAAGTCTCTGACTCCAAAACCTATGCGCTCACTCCATTAGAGCAGTCCTGAGACTCAGGTCACAATTGAACTTTAAAAAGTTATTGAGAATCTCAGAAATTTTGTTTATATAACATATAACTATCAATGTTTATTATGTTAAGAGTTAAAAGGAGACAATTTAAAATATTTTATATGAATTAAGTCATTTTAAAATAAAAGATTATCCCCTCAGGATGTTAACATAAATAAAATATTTTATGGAAAAATTTTGTGTTTTCCAAAACAACAAAAAGGTGAGAAGAATGGTATTATTTTATATTTTTGCAAATCTCTTTAATGTGCAGCTTAATAGAAGACATATGTACTCTAAACTATGTACTTCTGTATTTAATCTTTTGCGAAATGTTGTTTTTACAGAACTACATGAAGAAAATATGAGCTCACATAAATATACAGGAGGAAAATGAAAATATTACAATATCATTTTCAGATAATTACAAATATTTTTCTTGGATACTGCACAAATTTATAATTAGTGTTTTTTTATAGCTTAATATAACATGATCTGTGAAACTATGTTAATAAACTTAGCATGCTTTACTATTTCAAACTCCTTTGATCCTTCTTTCACTTTGAATTTTAACCCATAAATACTTTTTTAATACCATGTACTGGTTATTGGGAAACTTAATTCAATGAATTATGTAGTTCTTCCAAATGTTGACAATTTCATTTATATAATACTAAGAGTAGTGTTAATGATTCTTTCTATCCTTTGTTTATATACTACAGGTTTTATTCTTGTCATTACCATGGGGCTTATATAAAATATGTCATTGTTTTAAGCTGATAACAATCTAATTTCACATAAAAATATGAATTTTCATTACTCTTGCCCTCCACATTTTAAACTGCTAGTGTGATACTTTTTATAACTTAATGTCATGCATCCATTTTAAAATTATTGTAGCCACAGTTATTTTGAAGACTTTTTATTCTTTATACTGAAGTTAAGATAATTTGCACACCACCACCACATTATTAAAGCATTTAGAATTTGACTATGTACCACTGAGTTTTATACTTTCATATATTTTCATGTTGCTATCTCATGTCCTGTCAAGTTGAGGCACTCCCTTTAGCACTTCTCATAAGGCAGAGCCTATTGTGATGAATGCCCTTAACTTTTGTTTTCTGAGATTATCTCAATTTGTCCTTCACTTCTGATAGACAGATTTGTTTGGTATTGAACTCTTAGTTGGTAGTTTTTTGTGAATTACTTTTTTTCCTTTTGTTCTTCTTTCAATATTTTGAATATACTTGCCAACTCATTCCTGACTTGGAAGTTTGCTGCTTATAGCCTAGTGAAGTTTTCCTTATACATGACAAGTTTTTTTTTTTCCCTTGCTTCTAGATATTCTGTTCAGCATTTGACAATTTGATTATAATGTGTCTTTGAGTAGTAGTCTTTGATATTATATTGCTTGGGATCCTTAGAGTTCCATGAATACAAATATACAAATCCCTCTCAAGACAGGGAAAGCTTTCAGGTAGTATTTATTTTAGTAAGCTTTCTGCTTCTTTCTCTCTCTTCTCCTTCTAGGTCTCCTGTAATTTGTATATTCATACACTTGATAGTGTTTCATAGGTTCTTTGCTTTCTTCACTGTTTTTAATTATTCTTAATTTTTTTCTTTTTAACTATTCAATTTCAAATGATTTGTCTTTGTATTTGACAATTCTTTCTTCACATGTTTAAGTTAGTTTTTGTAATTCTCAACTGAATTTTCTAAGTCTATCATTGCATTCTTCAGTTCCAGAGTTTCTATTTGGTTCTTTTTATGGTTTCTATTTATTCTTTAAATGTTCTCTTTTTTCATGAATTTTTTTCCTTACTTAATTATCTATCTGAGTTTTCTAGCATCTCACTGAGCTGATTTATGGTTATTATTTTATATTCTCTTATGGCAGCATAAATATTCATTTATTTGGAGTCAGTTACTAGAGCTTTATAAATTTCCTTTGGTGTCATGTGTGTCTGATTCTTCATTGTTCTTATAGTTTTCCACTGATTTCAAGGAGCAAATACCTCTTCTAGTCTTTACAGACTGGATTAGACAAAGACATTTTCCTGTTGGGTCCCAAGCTTATAGGACTGCCTCCAGGATCACAACTGGGAAGGATGAAGCCAGATCATCCTAAATCTCAGTGACTAAATTCCAGTCCACAGAGTGATCTATAGTTGATAGGCCTGTAACCAAGATCAGAGTCAATACAGATCTTCTCTAGTACCTAGGTGGACTAAATTGCCTCTAGCACTTTAATCAATAGACATAACACTGAGATGAAGGTCTACTTCAGGGTCTATATATAGAGAGAGTCTGTTACCAAGTGCATAGAAAGTAATGGTTTCCTCAAGGTCCATCAGAGGGTCCCACTGGGTTTGCATGGGCCTCTGTGCTGGCAGCATTTGCCCAGACTTAAGCTTAGAGTCCTGGAACCAAGAGACTTGGCAACTTTAAGTTAGAAAGCTAAGACCAAGGTCTGCAGTCCTGTCTCTGAATCCATGAATGCTGTGACTCCTTCCTTATTCCTCAGTAGAGATAACTTCTTTCAGACCACAGCCAAAGGACCTGAGTTATAGAGCTGAGTTATAGGACTGTTTCAAGATCCACAACAGGACTAGTTCAGCACACCTGCTGGTATCTCTCAATGGGTCCATCTGCAGGCAGGACTACACTCAATAATGAAGCTGAATTATAGGCCATTTTAGGATCTTCTACAGTACTAAGATCAGCTGGCTCACTCAAGGGGGCATAGATACACGTGTCTCCTGGTGGATTCTCGGGCAGACACAATTACTTTCAGTCTGCAGTTGAAAGAAGCTGACAATGGGTTAAAAGTTTATTTCAGGGCCCACACCCACAGTTGAGATTGACAGATCTCTCATCTGAGACACAAATGGGCATCTTCCTAGGTACCAAGTAAATGGTTGTGGTGGTAGCACAAAGCCAAATGGGAATGTAGCTTAGGTTTCTCTAGTGTAGGACCATTTCAGAATCTAGAGTATGAACCATACTTGATGAGCCTGCCACCTGAGTGAAAATATGTCCTTTCAAAATAGCTCTTGTAGTTTCAAAATAGCTCTTAAGTTTCACTGGAGTTTTGCAACCTTATTTGTGAACCCTAAATCTCTTACAAAGGATTTTTTTGCCCATGGATTGCTGCAAAATTGTTGTTGTTGTTGATAAACACAAATTCATGACCTCTTACTCTGTGATCTTGCTGATCTATGTGCTCGCGCGCGCGCGCACACACACACACACACACACACACACACACACTCCCGTTCTCTTTTTCCTCTCTCCCTCTCTCCTCCAAATTATTTTCATTTGAATTAGACATGGAAAAAATATTTAAATACCTGATGGTTTTAGACCTTAAGAAGTTATATATTTGCTACCTGTGTGTTATACCTAGTTGGTATAACAAGAGAATCAAAAAGAGTTGGTGCTCTATCTTCTTATACATCAGGAAACACTGGTATCCAAGTTCTCAGGTTTTCACAAAGGATGTAATTTTAGACAGACCCATGCTGGTAGTCACTAGACACAAGAGTCTGTGGATACTTGAAATGAGAGTATTTTGACTTAAAATATGAAATAAGTGTAAAATACCCACCAGATTTTGAAGATGAACAAAATATCTCATGAATACATCTACAAGCCTACATGTACATATATACATTCAACTTCCTGGTAAATATAGCACAGAAAGAGAGACAAAGAAACACTGAAAACATAGGAACAATATCAGAAATATCTGACGAATATAAATTCATTCTTCATTCAACCCATTTTCATTGGTCATAGAATTCTGACTTTCTTTTTATCAAGAGATAGATTTTGACCTAGGATTATTTTATAGCAAAGATTAGAAGAAACAACATATTTGGAAAGCATATTTTTCTTAATATATTTTCCCTTTAGCATATGTTGTTTGAATTGGACATATATTCAATATGTCAATTGTACAGTTAAATTTAAAACAAATGCTGAGAAATACATGTATGTCTTAGAAATTAATAATAGATAAATATCTTTAAAATATACGCAATAGTATCCCACCATGCAAGATTTTTAAGATCTTATGGTAAAATGGAGTCATCTACTTAAAACATCTAACCCAATACCAAAAGTACCTGAAGTCACTTGGAAAAGGTTGCTTCCATTCCTTACTTCATTTTTCCAGATATAATACATATCTTCCCTGACAAAGTTTCTCATTTCTACATTTATCCATATCTATCTTTTGATGTCTAGAACTTCTCTTCTAGTCTCACTCTGCTTTTTTTTCTGATTAATGTTTCTGTTTTGTTTTGGTTCTGTGTGTGCATATGTGTGTGTGTTTTCTTATTCACTCTCCCTCACTGAAGCACACCTTATGTTCTTTGACAAATGTAACCTTTCAATTCTAGACCTCAGCTCAGAGTTTAATGCTTCTATTCTCTGATATGAATTGTCCCTTAATAGTGTTTCATAGTAACCAAGAATATTTGTGAAAATAGCTTTCCAGAAGGAACATAAATATCAAAAACAATCTCAAATTTTTGTTTTATTATGATTTGTAATGACTAGAAAATGTTGTATGGCTGAAAATGGCATGACAAATTTTCAATAGTTTTTAAATTGTTTTGAATAAACATGCAGCAAATTTGGAATTTTGTCATTTTTGAACAGGATGTAAATTACATCAGCTACATAAACAAACAACCATATGGTCAGAGCTTCAGAAGAATTAGACAGGAGCCAAAGACCCCAGGCAGAGTAGGCATCAAGGAAATCAGCGATGGAAAGCCTCAGATAAATTCTGTATCTCATTATATGGGGAATTATCAAGCTTGATGAGGCATAAAGACTTTCTTACATACTTAAGAACTTAAGTACCTCTTACACACTTAAGAGCTTAACTGATCTTTCTTACAAGAGGATAAAAGAACAGTTGTTTTCCTAGCACTTTCCCTACCCCTGCTATGCCAATTAATAGGTACACAGAGAGAAAATAACTCAAAAATTATTTGGAAGGAGGTAGAAGAATTTCGAATCTCACATTTTCAATAAGAGTTCTCATTGTAGTTTTAGATATATTAGTCTAGTCTTTGGGAAAGGCTGTTAATATTTAGTAATTTACATGGATTGGGATGTAATAAGAAACATTATTAACAAGCATTTGGGTTCTTTTACAAGACTAGGTAGATGTGTATGTTCGGAGAGATAGCTGATGTTCAGACTAGGTTGAAGAGAATAAGACTGACATCAGAAAATACAAGTAAAACCAATACAAAGTTAGTGGCTGTAGAAAGTACTTATATGAATTGAGAATACTTTTGTTGATTGTGACTGCATTATAGAATATCATTTCTTAAAATTTACTTTCATGACTCCTCAGAAAATATCATTTATCTTCTATGTTCAAATTTTAAATTAGATGTGTATGTATTTAATATCACACACTTTCCCAGCTTTCCAACTTAATCCTGGTTTATGCTCAAAATAGTGCTGCCCTGACATGGCTAGACATATTATTTTCTTCCCCAATCCTATATGATAAATATATGCATTCTTATCTGCTTAATGCTATGGGAATTTTCTGAGGGCTCCACTCTGTGAAGTCTCTCAGAATTTAACTGGATGAGAAACTGTCTATGTCAACATTAGAAGCAAATATTTTAATCTATTAATACTTATCAAATGCTTACAGTATGCCTGGCTTTGTATGAGAACATATTGCAAATACCCCTTCTCTGATGTGTATCATGTTTTCTCCACCAAGTTTTAGGTTCCATAGGCTAAGCTGTTTTAGAAGTAGCTCCTCATCAAATGGTAAAAGTGTCAATGAAGGCAGTTTTCTGCTTTTTGTTTCTTTAAAATCTGATTACTTAAGGGTATGCCTTAAATTAAATATTATTTTTAATATAATAAACTATTAAATCTGACTCTAAAATATTTTTGATATGCTTTCATAAGTTACAAGTTAAAATATTATTTTATTTTTTCTATCAAGCATTTGTTTCAAAGATAATTTTGCTTGCTATTTAATTTTAAACATAACAATAAATAGAGAACTTCAATGATGTCAAGAATTAGAAACATACTGAGAAATTTTGCCAGGATAAGTAAATCCTTCCAACTATCTATTCTTAGGGTGTTTTCATCTCATTTATAGTCTGAAAATATTTTTATTTTGGCTATATCGGGAAAATAGGTGATTGTTTTTTCTTAAACTGACTTAGGAATACCTGTGACATTGATCTGATGTTTAAGAAAAAACATTTCCCTATATTAATGTATGCAAATAAGTTTGAAAAATTATTCAGTAATGAAATTTCATGTAACCTGCACACATTTGGTTAGCTGTGTCCACCATTACTTTGACCATTTAATAATTGTCCTTTCTTATCAATCATCCCTCTTTAAACTGATCTTTCAAAGATGAATCAAAGACCATTTGGTCCCTAGAACTTTCCTTACCACCCCACAAATAGGTCTACATAGAGTAAATAACTCAAATGTTATTTGGAAAGAGTGGTAGAAGAATTTAGTATCTCATATTTTCAATAAGAGGGCACACTGTAGTTTTAGCTATATTATTCTAGACTTTGGGAAAATTTTAATTTTAACTTCTAGTATTTAATAATTTAATAGAGGGATGGTTACACAATAAGGAATATTATAACGGAGCATTTTGATTATATTTTGCCGTATAACAAACCACTCTAAAATTTGATAAATCAAGAAAAATAAATTTACTTTCTCCATGAATACATCTTTTGGGCAGTGCTCATAGATTAACTCCATCACCTGGACAGACTGGACAGAAGCTGAAAGATCTGTGTCTAACGTGGCTCAGATACATGGTCTGCTCAGTCACATGGTGCTACCTGTTGGAAGGGTCCAGAGCTAGGGCTGTTGGTAGAGGCAACATTTCCTTTCCATGAGGGATCCTCTACCATCTTTCTTATAGTATGACAGATAGGTTTCAGAAATGAATATTCTGAGGTCTGGAGCAGGCACCACAATTTTCTTGTGACCTAGCCTCACATCTACTGAGTTTTATTGTTCAAACCAGTGACTAAAGCCAGCCTGGATTACAAGAAGTAGGAATAGATCTCCCTCTCTTAATGGAAAGAAAGTGAAGAATCTGTAGCTATATTTCATCTATAATTAACCATTTTGATGTCATTATTTATTCTTATATCTGAAATAAAAGACATTTTTTGGCTCTGGAACTTATTGGATTCCATGATATTCCCTACTTTGTCAAGGTTAACTTCCTCTGTCTCTAACTGCTCTGACTTTCTAAGTGGTCAAGAGCTTAGCTCCTGAATGAACTGATGAGTTATGTGGGTATAATACAGTTAAAGGGATTTTATTTAAGCCAGTTAAAGTCATTATTGCTTTCTCACACCATTCTAGAAAGATAAAGGAGAGAGATTATCCAAAGGAGTCCCTACAAAGACTTTCTTACCAGGAAATCTTGGAAATAAGATAAAGAAGATAGCAGGAGAGTTTCAGCAGTTACCTACCTTCATGACATATGATTTCCTCAAACTAGTCTAAGAGATATTCAGACAATGAGAACATACCTTACACAGAAAAGACCAACAAATTGGAGCCAAGATTCCCTCAAATCCTTACAGATAGGCAGCCAGTCTTAAAGAGTAAGGTTGTGGTCAAGTCACAACAGAGACTTTGCTAACTATTTGAGCACACAGATCTTGGAATTTCATCATGCACAGGTGCTCCAAATAGAATGTTCCTATCATCTCAACCAGTGAACTTAGCACACGTTTTGCCTTTATAAAGACATTTATAATCATGTAAATTTGGGAAATTTATCAGTTTTATCTAACATTCAGGCTTTGACACATTAAAACCATCTAAATTTATTTCTTATATAGCTATTACTCTAAATTTTTTTGAATAGTAAAGGAAGTCTTCTTAGGAGGAGGGGCAGGCAACCCCCTTATCATGGAATTTTCCCTCACAAGTTACATAAAAGATACTGCTTCTTCTTCCTCTACTTCGTCCTCTAAAGATTAGAAGTCCTTAAGTTTCCAGTCTCTTTGCTCACACTACATACTTTCACTAAATAGTTCATTTATTCCAATAATGATAATAATCACTTCTACATTCACTGGTAGTCAAGACTGGTACCTCATGCTCTGTGTTCTCTATCATATATTCTAGCAGAATCATTTTCATGTGGATTCCCCCTCGTATAATAATGTTTTTTAGTATTTCAAGGTAAACAGGTCCAACACTGAACTCATTATTTCTTATTATCCTCTCTTGAAAAACCATTTTAAGCCATTTAAACTTTCCTTGCTAGGTTAATGGCATATTTCTATATAAATTTAGGATTGCTATGGAAGAGGGAGTGTCCTGTGACTTCTCCTTTTCTATGTACTTACTTTTGATGGTTAACGAGGTTCTGTAATTTACTTCAGTACTTACTTTGGCCTTAGTAGACTTGATTATCCTACAATTGATACTTAGCTTCAATCCTCATCTGTCATGCTCAGCCCATCATAATATTCTTAACTGCTTCTACTGTCCCTTGACATTTTTAATCCATTATCAATACTAAAATTGTCATTACTTTACTATTGTACAATATGAATATGTAATCCCCCTTTCTTAAAATTCTCTAAAAAATAAGTCAAATTACCATAGCATATGTGTAAGTTCAACCACGACATGGCCCCAGGATACCTTTAAGCTTCATCATCATCAACTTTCTCTTCTCTTCTCTAAAACTGTAGCCAAAGTAAGTATATCACACTTCCTTTAAATACATATATTTTCACAATTTGTACTTCACATACTTTCTCTGCTCTTTCATGTAATTCATTTTTCCTGCCAACTCTAAAAAATCCCCTCTCATCCCCAAAGACCAAACTCAAAATATCATGGACTTTATGAACCATGACCTGTCAAACAGAATTAATCATTTTCTGTTCTTTTTCCCATAGTACAAATGGTACTAAATAATAGTTTCCATATATAAATTATCCTTAAATTAGATAAGTACAATACTTTACCAATTTTATATTTGATACAATATAAGACACGATGTATAATATGCATTAAATATTCAATAAGAGAGTTAGATCATTTAGTCCAACCTCTTTTCCAAGGGTTAAGTATTACCACTATAGCCTGGACAGATGTTTATTCGACACTTGTTGGTGTGAGATAGCCTAAACCTTAGAGAAATGTTACCATTTCATTATTGTGTAGGCTAATATTTTAAATGTTTCTTGTGATGGTTTCAAATTTTATCTTGAATCTTACTCTCTCCAGTCCTTCATTAGTCCTATTTCCACCCTCTGAAACAACCTTAATAAAATAAGTTCTTTTTTGATATTACAACATTTCAGTATTTGAAAACATCTGGTATACCATTCTCCTGCTTTCTCTTCATTAATTTAAGTATACTTAACCTTTTACAGAATTCTAATAATTTCTTTTTTGTTTCTATGCATTTCAGTTTGTAAATGTTCTCCTTAAAATACAATGTCAGAAATAGATCCAGTTGCTGTTATGCTTAATCATGTACAGTAGAAATATGTTATTCTTCTTTGAATGTTGCACTCTTTATACAGTTGATGATTACACATTTTTAAAAGCTTCTTGTTGCCCCGTGGAGCCCAGGCAGGCCCAGGAAAGCTCTATTGACACATGTGGAGCCCCATACTGGGTCCAGAGACAGCCTACAGCCATAATGCTGCATGCCTCAGAGCGGCATCTCTGAACATATCATCCAATGCCACCAGCTAGCCCCCTACACCTGACCCTACACTCCATCATAGAAAGCAGCCGCGTCCATCTTTAGACACTTTCCCATAACCATTTAGTTGGGGCAACTCCCAGCTTGGAACACTGGCTGGACAGGTAGATAGACTCAACTCCTTCCACTCCCTGGCAGCCACTAACCCGGCACAGTGATTGCCCAATTCAAAACAGCTTTCCAAGACAGATGTACAGCCCTCAGAGAACAACCCACAAGACCTCCAGAGAAAAAGGTCCCTTATTAGGAAGTAGAAAGGGAGAGGATGAATGAGATACAGTGTAGACACTAAATTAGAGACCAGGAACTATAAGGTTTACAGGCTAGATAAATAGATAAGACCGGGCACCCATATCACAAGAATGAGCTCAAGAGGAGATCCTTGGAATGCAGTCTCCTATCAGGGACCTGTTGGTGCCATACCCCACTTTCAGGTTCCCTGCACCCAAGACCAACCCTCCCACCCTTGTAACCTTCACCATCCTGAGGGTAGAGATACCAGCAAACAGCAGACAACCCCATCTATTGGTTGAGAAGGGAAGCAGGAAAGATACTGATCTCCATCCAAAACAACCCTTGTTTCTTTCTTCAAGATTTTTTTCTTTTTTCTTTTTCCTCTCTATTCTCCCACTCTCACATACCCAACATTTGTGAAACCAAGAATTTACGAATTAGAATACTGAGGACTGGGATGTCTGAATAGTATATTACAGTTGTGTTGTATATTCTTTTATTTCCTATTTTTACATTTTTTATTCTTTTTAATATTTATGTGTGTTTGTTTTATATATTCTATTGTCTTTCCATTTACTTATCTCCCCCAAATCTCTTCCTCTCTCTTCTCTTGCTAATAACCATCTTCTTTAGATTTCTATTTCACACTTTCTAAAAACAAATAAGTCTATATTTTCACCTACAACCCCCTCAACATCTCATCCTACACCTCATCCCCTGTTCTTTGTCCACTATCAAAAACTATAAACCCTTTTGCAAACATACTGTTTGTATTCAAGATGATAATTGAACTTGCCATTCCTGTATATTATGACCAAAGTGTAAACATCTTAAGAAGAACTCTTTGGTTTAAGGTTGTATATTGTTTGTATTTGGATCAGTTAACACTGATCTTCCCCTCAAAGAAGAGGTATTGGAACTCTTCAGCGTCACTATGAGCCTATAGGATAAAAACGGTAGCACTGTGGATCTGCAGTGCTAGAAGGGAAGACATACAAACAACATGAACAAAAAAGGAAAAAAAAGTGTCCCAAACAAATCAAGATACTACATTATTAGAATCCATGGCTAGCACAACAGAAGAAATTACAGAGAAGGAGTTCAGGATGTTCATAATTAAAATATTCTGTGAATTAAAGGAGGATATAAAAGAGCAAATACAGGCAGCAAAAGATCATTTCCATAAAGAGGCACATAAACAAATTCAGGAAGCAAAAGATTACTTTAAAAAGGACATAGAGGTTCTGGAGGGAAAAAAACAAACAGAAATCCTTGAAATGAAAGAAACAATAAGCCAAATTAAAAGCTCAATAGAAAACATCACCAACAGATTAGACCACTTGGAAGACAGGACCTCAGACAATGAAGACAAAATATATAATAGTAAAAGAATATAGATCACACAGTGAATATGGTAAGAAACCATGAACAGAATATTCAAGAAATATGGAATATTATAAAAAGACCAAATTTAAGAATTATTAGGATAGAGCAAGGTATGGAGTTCCAAACCAAAGGAATGAACAATCTGTTCAGTGAAATAATGTCAGAAAATTTTTGAAACATGAAGAATGAATTGGAAAACCAAATACAAGAGGTTTACAGGATGTCAAATGTACAAAATCACAATAAATCCACACGGAGTCACATTATAATGAAAATGCCTAGCTTACAGAATAAGGAAAGAATCTTAAAAGCCATGAGAGAAAGGAATCTAGTTACATAGGGAAACCAATTAAAATATCTGCAGATTTTTCAACCCAGACCCTGAAAGCTAGAAGATCCTGGAACAACATATACCAAGCTCTGAAAGAAAATGGATGTCAACCAAGAATCTTATATCCAGCAAAATTAAGCTTTTTATTTGGTGATAAAATAAAAACCCTTCCATGGAAAACAAAAATTAAAAGGATAAGTCTGCACTGAAGAACATCCTCAGCAAAATATTCCATGAGGATAAAACAAAAAACAACAATGAAAATAAGCAGAAGGATGTATTACACTAAAGGAAAAACTAATCAAAGAAGAAACCAAGACAAGTTCAATACCAAAATAAACAAAAATGGCTGGGAATACAAATCCTGTCTCTATAATAATCCTGAATGTTAATGGCCTAAACTCACAAATCAAAAGACATAGACTGGCAGATTTGATTTTAAAAAAAGAGGGAGAGACCCATCAATATGCTGCATTCAAGAGACTCACCTCATAGGAAAAGACATCCATGGACAGAGAGTGAAAAGTTGAAAAAAATCACACCACTCACATGGACTGCAGAAACAAGCAGGGGTCTCCATCTGCATATCAAATAAAGAATTATTCAAACAAAAGTTAATTAAAAGGGATAAAGAAGGACATTTCATACTGCTTAAGGCAAACATACATCAACAAAACATAACAATTATAAACATATATGACCCAAACAATGGAGCATCTACATTCATCAAACAAACTCTTCTCAAGTTTAGGAGTCAAATAGACCACAACACAATAATTCTGGGTGATTTTAACACACCTCTTTCACCACTGGATAGTTCATTCAAACAAAAGCTGAACAAATAAACTATAGAACTCAATAACATAATAAATAACTGAGGCTTAATTGACATTTATAGAATATTTAATCCAATAATGAGTTAATACACTTTCTTCTCAGCAATATATGGATTCTTCTCTAAAACTGACCATGTATTATGACACAAAGCAACTCTTAGCAAGAACAAAAAAGGAGAGATACTACTCTGAGTTCTATCAGATCATAATGGAATGAAATTAGAAATCAATAATAAAATAAAAAATAAAATTACTCCAACACCTGGAGACTAAATAATATGCTATTGAATGACAATATGTTGCAAAAGAATTCAAGAAGACATTAAAAATTCTTAGCGGTAAATGAGAATACTGATACAATATATCAAAATCTCTGGGACAATATGAAGGCAGTACTAAGAGGAAAGTTCATTACATGGAGTTCATTCCTTAAAAGAAGAAAAAGTCAACAAATAAATGACCTAACATAACATCCCAAATCCTAGAAAAAGAAGAACAAATCAATACCAAAAGCAGTAGAAGAAAGGAAATAATTAAAATCAGAGCTGAAATCAATTAAATTAAAACAGATGAAACAATTGAAAAAAAATTGACAAGAGAAAAAGTTGATACTTTGAAAAAATAAATAAAATTGATAAACCCTTAGCCATGCTATCTAAAGGAGGATATAACAAACTCAAATTACTAACATCTTTGATGAAAAAGGAAATATCACAACAGACACTACAGAAATACAGAAGATAATTAGAAATCATTTCAAAAAATTGTATTCCAATAAAATAGAAAACATTGAGGGCATTAACAAATGTCTAGAGTCATATGATTTGCCCAAATTGAATCAGGATGATATACACTATTTAAACAGATCAATCTCAAGCAATGAAATAGAAGTTGCTATCAAAAGTCTACTGACTAAGAAAGTCCAGGACTGGCTAGATACTCAGCTGAGTTACAAAAGACATTTAAAGAATAAATGCTGTTCAAATTATTTCATGAAATAGAAAAGGAGGGAACACTTCTAAACTCATTGTATGAGGCCCAAATCACTCTGATTCCAAAACTGGGCAGACACATCAAAGAAAGAAAACTTCAGATCAATATCTATAATGAACATAGATGCAAAAATTCTCAATAAAATTCTGGCAAATCAAATACAAAAGACATATCAAAAAGATCATGCACCATAATTAAGTGGAGTTCATTCCAGGGATGAAAAATTGGTTCAACATATGGAAATCAACAAGTGAAATTTATTGCATCAATAGACTTAAAGATGAGAATCATATGTTTATTTCAATAGATGCTTAAAAACATTCAAAAAAATACGGCACCCCTTCATGTTAAAAACACTAGAAAAACTAGGGATTACAGGAACATATCTCAACATTGGAAAACCTATCTATACTAAGCCCCAGGCCAACATCATTCTAAATGGAGAAAAGTTGAAAGCATTCCCTCTAAAACTTGGACCAAGACAGGGATGCCCTCCTCCACCCTTCTATGTAATATAGTTCTCAAAACACTAGCCAGAGCAATTAGGTGAAAGATATTAAAGGGATATGGATAGGAAAAGAAAAACTCAAACTATCTCTATTTGCCAACGACATGATTCTATAACTAGAAGATTCAAAAAATTTATACAGAAAACTTCTAGAATTAATAAATTCAGCAAAGTACCAGGATATAAAATCAACAACCATAAATCAAAGGAATTTCTGAACATCAGTGACAAAACCTCTGAAAGAGAAACTAGGAAAACTACCCCATTTATGATATCCTAAAAAAAAAAAAATCCTTGGGAATCAAATTAATGAAAGAGGTGAGAGATCTCTACAATGAAAATCATAAAATGCTAAAGAAAAAAATTAAAGAAGACCTTAGAAGATGTAAATATCTCCCTTATTCTTGGATAGGCAGAATTAATATTGTCAAAATGACCATACTACCAAAAGGACTATACAGATTTAATGCAATTCTAATCAAAATCTTAATGATATTCCTCATAGAAATAAAAAAGAAGTCATAAAATTCATCTGGAAAAATAAGAGACCCAGAATAGCTAAGAGACCCAGAATAGTTATCCTTAGCAAGAAGATTGAAGTAGGTGGTATCAGTATACCAGACCTAAAACTATACTACTGGCAATAGTAACAAAAACAACATGATACTGGCTCCAAAACAGAATGGTAGACCAATGAATAGAGAACTCAGAGACTAATACAGACTAATATAGTTATCTTACATTAGACAAAGGTGCCAAAAACATACATTGGAGAAAAGACAGCTTCTTCAACAAATGGTGCTTGGAAATCTGGAAATTCATATTCAACAAAATGAAATTAAACCCTTATTTCTCACCACTCACAAAACTCAATAAAAAGTGGATCAAAAACCTAGGACCTTGCATCTTATAAAACCAGAAACCCTGCATCTAATACAAGAAAAAGTAGGCCCAGATCTTCTTCATGTCAGATTAGGCCACGACTTCCTTAATAAGACTCCTACAGCATAAGAATTAAAATCAAGAATTAATAAATGGAATAAATTCAAACTAAAAAGCTTCTCAGCAGAAGAAACAATTAGTGAGGTGAACAGAGGGCCTACATTTTGGGAGCAAATTTTTACCACATGCATATCAGATAGAGCACTATTCTCTAGGATATATAAAAACGAAAAGGGTACTCTTGTACATTGCTGGTGGGACTGCAAACTGGTACGGCCAATTTGGAAAGCAGTATGGAGATTCCTGGGAAAGCTGGGAATGGAACCACCATTTGACCCAGCTATTGCCCTTCTCGGACTATTCCCTGAAAATCTTAAAAGAGCTTACTACAGGGATACTGCCACATCGATGTTCATAGCAGCACAATTCACAATTGCTAAACTGTGGAACCAACCCAGATGCCCTTCAATAGATGAATGGATAAAAAAAAAATGTGGCATTTATACACAATGGAGTATTACGCAGCACTAAAAAATGACAAAATCATGGAATTTGCAGGGAAATGGATGGCACTAGAGCAGATCATGCTTAGTGAAGCTAGCCAATCCCTAAAAAACAAATACCAAATGTCTTCTTTGATATAATGAGAGTAACTAAGAACAGAGCAGGGAGGAAGAGCAGGAAGAAAAGATTAACATTAAACAGAGACACGAGGTGGGAGGGAAAGAGAGAGAAAAGGGAAATTGCATGGAAATGGAGGGAGACCCTCATTGTTATACAAAATTACATATAAGAGGTTGTGAGAGGAATGGGATAATAAACAAGGAGGGAAATGAATTACAGTAGATGGGGTAGAGACAGAGGAGATGGGAGGGGGGATAGTAGAGGATAGGAAAGGTAGCAGAATACAACAGTTACTAATATGGCATTATGTAAAAATGTGGATGTGTAACCAAAGTGATTCTGCAATCTGTATTTGGGGTAAAAATGGGAGTTCAGAACCCACTTGAATCTAATGTATGAAATATGATATGTCAAGAGCTTTGTAATGTTTTGAACAACCAATAAAAAAAAATTTAAAAATGAAAAAAAGAAAAAAATAAATAAAATACTTCTAAAACAATTCTTAAATGATCAAAATGCTTTATTTTTTTAAAAAAGAATAAACTATTGTGTATTCTTATCTAAAAAAAAAAAATCTTAACACCAAAAAACAAGTAGCCCAATCAATAAATGGACCAAGGACCTGAACAGACACTTCTCAGAAGATGATATACTATCAATCAACAAATATATGAAAAAATTTTCAACATCTCTAGTAAATAGAAAAATGCAAATCAAAACCACTCTAAGATTTCATCTCACTTCAGTCAGAATGGCACTATTAAGAATATAAACAACAATGTGTTGTTGAGGATGTGGGGGAAAAGACACACTCATACATTGCTGGTGGGACTGCAAATTGATACAGCCAACATGGAAAATAGCATGAAGATTCCTTGGAACATTGGGAATTGAATCACCATTTGACCTGGCTATCTCACTCCTCAATTTATACCCAAAGGACTTAAAAACAGCATTGTACAGTGATGCAGCCATATCAATGTTTATAGCAGCATAATTCACAATAGCTAAATTGTGGAACCAATCTAGATCCCCTTCAGTTGATGAATGGATAATATAAATGTGGTATATATAAATAATGGAATATTAATCAGCATTAAAAGAGAATAAAATTATGGTATTTGCAGGTAAACGGGTGGATTTGGAGAATATCATGCTAAGGGAAGTAAGCCAATCCCAAAAACCAAATGCCAAATGTTTTCTCTGATATACGGATGCTGATTTATAATGTGGATGTGGGGGCAGTGTGGGCATAATAGAGGAACTTTAGATAGGGCAAAGGGGAGGGAGGGAAAGGGAAGGGGCTTGAGAGTAGGAAAGAAGGTGGAATGAGACTGACATCATTACCCTAAATACATGTATGAAAGCATGAATGGTGTGACTCTACTTTGCGTACAAGCAGAGACATAAAAAAGTGCTCTATTTGTGTAATATGAATTGAATTGCATTTTGCTGTCATATATATAACAAATTAGAATTTTTTAAAGAAGTTTCTTGTTTATTTCTAGTCTCAATATCCTTGATCTTTTATAATTGATATTGACCTGTAGTAGCACAAAGCATTAGCTCTATCCTTAAATTTTGAAGAAAACTGGGTTGCCCATGAATTATGCTGCAATGTGAAGTTCATGCAAGAATCAAAACTTAAATTTCATATTTCCCAGCATAACTGGAAAGTTAACACATCATCCTACTTGCTCTCATCCCCACAGTATGTTTTCCCTGGAATTTTTATATTATGTCCCATGTCTACTTCAGATCATATTTTTTGAAGGTCATTTTTCTAATTAAATGAAAATAAATATCCCATTACTGATAACCAACAGCATTACCCATAAGAGATAATAAACACTGGATACTCTCTATATGACAGGTCTTATGCTAAATTAATTTAAATAAATCATTTGTATGTGCATGGTAAATTTTTATAAAAAATATTTAAGCAGAATTGAAGTGAACACCCTATTTAGTACATGGGAGATTAAAGTCATGCATTTCTTGGTATTTATCTTATTTTATCATTCACCTGATTAGGGATTCAACTCTTGTTCTCTAAGTATATCAGAGTATAATAACTTTAATCCCTTTTATATGAAGTTTTGCTTTTATTTTCTCTGTCCTTGATATGTAGGACTTATGCAATTTTACTATTTTCATGTCTGTTGATGCTCGACATGAGTGAGATCCAACTCTGTGTGCTAGGGTACTTAGAATCCATATATTAAATATCTGTAACTTCTGTAGGTCTCACCAGGAGATTGGTTTTGTATGTCATCATATACAGAACTCCCCTAAGGCAGATAATATAGCTGCATAAGAGCAAACTGCAGCATTCTAAATTTTGAAAAATAGTTACATTAGTTTATTTCCTTTTATTTATGTTCTGATAGAGAGCTCACTTCTTGTATTGAAATTTATTACAGTATTAATGTTAAGAGGAAAGCTAAACTATAAAAGAGATCATGAAATGTTCTCACACAGAGTATTGAATTTTTAAAGCAATATTTACCTTTCATTTATATTTTTGTTTTCATATTTATAGCTTATTTTTCTTTATTTTTCATTTATACTTTCATTCCATTTATATTTCCTTTGTCAACATTTATTCTTGTGGAGAGGGTTAAGTCATTCTTTTACTTATTTCTTTGTTTAAATGAGGTTCATATTATTGTGAAGTTCAATCCCAAATTATTCAAATGGAACCAATATATATCCTTCTCTCTCTAACCCAATACATGTGAAGTTACAACAGAGCACATCAACAGGAAAAAAAAAAAGTGGCCATTTTAGGTTTGCCTCCAATGTAAGATTAAAATTCTCACAAAGACCATTTCACTAAATATCTCATATCCTACAGGGAAGAGCTAAGCTTTTATTTTCCAAAAACTAGGAAGTTAAAGTGCTTTAAGCAGGGATAATAAAATTTATATTTAGAAGATTAACTCGCTTTGAGCTGTGACCAGAGTGAACTAGCTGGCTAGAAAATATTCATAGTAATGCAAGTGGGTGACAAAATGTTCTGAACTCTTGTGGAAGTAGAGTTAGAAGTGGCTATACTTGAGGTATCAAAGAAGGGTCCTATAGGTCTTTGAATCAATTAGGTCTTAGGTCAAGAAGAAAGTAAAAAAGTAGCTACTAGTTTTCTGCCTTAAGCAAGTTATGATATGAGAAATACAGGTGTAGCCAAGGCAGCCAGGACAAAACACAGAGGTGTGCAGAGATGAGATTCTAACAATATTGGAAGCAATGCTCATGGGTTTTAGAATAAAGAGGGGAGGAAGCAGAGATAAGAGGAACAGAAAGAGTGGAAAGGTCAAGAGAATGGAAATCTCAATGAGCATGGGGAATGAACTAAGAATGAGATTGTGATAAAAGAATAAGTTGGAACTTTACATTTCAAGAGTGCAACTGCTCTTGGTGATGACAAGTTTCAGGGCATTGCCACAGGAAGGACTGCTGACAGAGCTGACATGAAAAACAACTGGAATCCAAATTAAGTCACTGAGAGGTTATGGCTATCACTCAGGGCCATAAGTTTTCAGCAACTGAGCAGAATTTTGGGAAAGTCAGTGGGTACATATTATCAGATGAGGGAAATATATTATAGACATATTGGAGGATTGTAGAAGAGCACATTTTGAGGGTAGGTACTAAAAACTGTATGTGCTCTTCTTACTCCCCCAAATGGATTGGTAATGTTCTAAAAATACACTCGGGAGACAGAAGATTGTTAAGCACACTGAAGGCACTCAACTCACCTCCTGGTCCTGATCCTTGTGACATGGAGGAATGAGCAGCCAATATTTATAAGAACTGCAGGGGAAATTCTGTCCTTAGGGTAAGCCAGGTTTCCACTGAGGGGTATGTTCAGCTGTGAGATAGATAATGTTGAGGAGATTTTTTTTCTTTCATTGGATTACCTTGAGGTGTCAGCAGCCATAGGGAAAGGCTGAGTATGAAAGCAGTGGAGGACAATGCTGTCAAGGGAAAACTTATTACAATATAGAGAAAAACACAGGTAATTACAGGAGCTTACACATTTGTTTAGAAAAAAGAAAAAGATATCTTGATATCTCAAACATCATGGTATAATTAGCTGTCATCAGTGTTTCTTTTACTCAAAAGACATGGTCTAAATGGATTGTTTCCAGAAAGTAATCATGGGATAGATAAAATTTCAGCCTCAGGTGTGAGAAAACCAGGCAAGTAGCTCTCTAGAAGAAGACATTCAAATTCGAATGCAATATGTTTTTAAGACAGCTGCTAAACAGTAGAGAAGGTATTCAAATCCATCCATCTCAAGAAAATCATGTTATTTCTTTAATGTTTCACTGCATTGTTTTTTCCATATTTTAAAGATAAGAAATATACATACCACAAGCCCTACCTTAGCACAGAATAAAAAATAATTAACTTGGTCCTAGGCAACAATACATTGGAGATGGTGCAATAAGAGCAATCATAGACAGATCTGACAGGAAGTCAGCAGCCTAAATATGAGAAGCCAAAGCACAGGATGGGGAGATCCTATTCACAAGACTGTCCTTGGAGAAAATATTGGGTTTCAAAGATCAGACGATAACTTCCATTGATTTGCCTCAAAATGATCTTGAGGTTACAGGGATATTGGTTCAGATATGCTAATAGTTATGTGGAAACAATGTTATAGTTGCAATTAAAAGTAGGGGTTCAACTTCCAGTTATTCTTGACACTCACTATATAATCCTGGATTAAGTTTCTCTCAGCTATAAATTGATTAACTGTAGAATAATATCTACAATTATATCTGTTGTAATATCTGTTGCAAAAATGTATCCTGAAGAATAAATGAGAAATTACCTTTTCCATTGCAAATGTCAAATTTGTAAAATTGATAAATTGAAGGATTGACCTGACAATAATGTTTTCATTCTTCGGTGCTCATTTATTCTTCATGTACAGTTACTAATCTCTTAGCTGACTATATGCCTACTCTATCTCTCTTTTTCAGTCTTTCTCAAGACGTGATTAGTCTCTAGCTTCATTGGAACCTGTCTTTCTAGCATAATTTCCTATCTGTCAACATAATCGCTCTATTCCAACCAAGTTGGTTTATTTGTTATCTTCTAAACACACTGATTTTCTTCTCTAATCTTTTTCTCACATCAGTTTTGTAACAGGGAAATATCTTAGCCCACAAACTCACCTTTAAGGAATTTCAACGTGATTATATCCAGATTTAATCTTAAGGGTTAGAAACTGACTCTCAGTCACATTATCCTTCCCTACCCTTCCAAAATATATTTTTTAAATTATCCCTTCTTCCTACTTCCAAAGATCTTTTCTTTCTTCAATTCAGGGTTTCATCTGATCATCCACGCAAGCAAAAGCTTCATGAACTCCTCATCGTCTATCTGGCATGAGAGATGGGTGATTTTTTTCCTATTTCATGGCACTTCGGGAACATGAGAAGTTCCTTCCTATCAGGAGCACTGAGCAGCCTATGCAGGTTCTCCAGCCTCAACAGCATAAACATCCAAACCTTTCTACACTGGAATTCTGTTCCCGTCCCAGAAAATTCCAATGACTATAAACAAAAGATCTCTGCTTTCAGATACTCTGAACATTTCAGCCTATCTAGTTCTAGGTTGGTTCAAACCTGTTGTCAGAGTTATGAATTGAGGAAATCCACAATTAAGTCAATAGTATAATATCACTCTGGGCAAAGTGATTTTCTCAGAAATAACTTGACCTAATTCATACCTGTATCTTCTGGACTAGAAGGGTCCTAGCTTTTCTGGCAGAGCCAGTAGAAGTCAGTGCTTTTGGGTAATGTACTATGCAGTAAGACATAAGTTAAGAAATTCAGATCATGTTGGAATATGAGGAAGGAAGAAGATAATGTATATTGGAAGCTTTATTATCTTCCATTATGTGATCTAATCAATTAATTTATTTTCTATACTAAATTCAATTTTGTGTGAAGTATTATAGAAAAAGTAACAATGGTTATAATTGCTTATATTAATACTATACACATTTTTAATGTTTCTTCCATTTTTTCCCCAAATAAGTTTAAATTCCTTAAGTACAGAGGTTATGTCTTATGTTTCTATTCCTAGCATATTGCATAACACATATTAATGTCATATGAATATCTATAAACTGGTTCATCAAGGTATCTAACGTAACTATTTAAGTTTGGTTTCTAATATAGTCTGGTTTTAGATGTTATGAATTCATCTAAAAATAATTTGGAAAATAATCTTTTTTTTAGTCAAATAGTGGTTTATATCTGACTAAAAGGGGCATATTTCAAAATGCATAGATTCCCTGGCCAGTTTTATAAGGTGACCTGCTTCTGAATAGACACCATCTTCAGATAAATTCCTTAAGGACTTGCCTATCTTGTTGAATCTTTGTTATGAGCAGATTTTGAGGTATTCATTTACTGACAATAGGTATTCTATGAAAAATGTACAACAAAAGTCAGCCATTTAAGATAGAGACTTTTTAAAACTTTCCAAAAATGAAGAATGAATTGGAAAACTAAATTCAAGAAGCCTATAGTATGCCAAATATACAAAATCACAACAGATCCATACCAAGGCACATTATAATGAAAATGCCCAAAATACAGCATAAGGAGAGGATATTAAAAGCTATGAGAGAAAGGAATCAGATTACATATAGGGGGAAACCAGTTAGGATAATGGCAGATTTTTCAACACAGACCCTGGAAGCTAGAAGATCCTGGAAAAACATATATCAAGCTCTGAAAGAAAATGGATGCCAACCAAGAATCTAGTATCCAGCAAAATTAAGCTTTAGATTTAATGATAAAATAAAAATCTTCCATGATAAATAAAAGTTAAAAGAATTTACAGCTAGAAAACCAGCACTACAAAACATCCCTGGCAAAATATTTCATGAAGAAGAAAAAAGAAACTATAATGAAAATCAGCACAGGGAGATAGTACCCTAAAGAAAAAACTAATTTAAAAAAGTCAAGTTAAATAACAAAAAATTAAAAAAAATGGCTGGGAATACAAACCATGGCTCAAAAATAAGCCTGAAGGTTAATAGCCTAAACTCACCATTCAAAAGACATAGGCTAGCAGGTTGGATTAAAAGACAATAACAACATGATGCCTGCAGATGACTCATCTCATAGAAAAAGACATACATAGACTGAAGGTGAAAGGTTGGTAAATATTGTATCACCCGCATGAACTGCAGAAGCAAGCAGAGGTTTCCTTTCTCATATCAAATAAAGTAGACTTCAAGCCAAAGTTAATCAAAAGCGATAAAGAAGGACATTTAATACTGCTCAAGGGAAACACACACCAACAAGACATAACAATTATAAGTTTATATGCCAAAAAATGGAGCATCTGTGTTCATCAAACAAATTCTTCTCAAGTTCAAGAGTTAAATTGACCACAACACAATAATCCTGGGTGACTTTAACACAACTCTCTCACTACTGGATAGATCTTCTAAACAAAAGTTAAATAAAGACACTATAGATCTCAATAACACATCAATAACTTTGACTTAACTGACATATATAGAATATTTCATACTTCATCAAGTGAATACATGTTCTTCACAGCAGCACATGGATCCTTCTTTAAAGTAGACCATGTAATATGCCACAGAGCAACTCTTAGCAATTACAAAAAAGTAGAGATACTCCCCTGCATTTTATCAGATCATAATGGAATGAAGTTAGAAATCAATGACAAAATAAAAAATAAAAATTACTCTAATACATACAGACTAAACAATATGCTACTGAATGAACAATGGGTTACAAAAGACATCAAAAAGGAGATTAAAAAACTCTTAAAGGTAAATGAGATCATGGACACAACATATCAAAATCTCTGGGACACTATGAAATCAATACTAAAGAAATTCATTGCATGGAGTTCATTCCTTAAGAAAAGAAGTCAACCAACAAATGACCTAACATTACATCTCAAAGCCGAGAAAAAGAAGAGCAAATCAACACCAAAAGCAGTAGAAGGCAGGAAATAATTAAAATTAGAGGTGAAATCAATGAAATCAAATCAATTGAAAAAATTGACAAAACAAGAAGTTGGTTCTTTGAAAAAAGAAATAAAATTGACAGATTCTTAGCTACAGTAATAAAGAGGAGGAGAGAGAAAACTTAAATTACTAACATTTGCAATGAAAAAGATAATATCACAACAGATACTACAGAATACAGAGGATAATTAGAAATTATTTTGAAAACTTATACTTCCATAAAATAGAAAATATTGAAAGCATCAACAAATTTCTTAAGTCATATGATTTGCCTAAATTGAATCAAGATAATATACACAATTTAAACAGACCAATATCAAGCAATGAAATAGAAGATGCCATCAGAGGCCTACCAAACAAAAAAAAGCCCAGGACCAAATGAATACATAGCCAAGTTGTACAAGACCTTTAAAGAAGAACTAATACCAATACTCTTCAATTTATTTCATGAAATAGAAAAAGAGGGAGCCCTTTCAAACACATTCTATAATGCCAGTATCACCCTGATTTTAAAAACCAGGCAAAGACACATTAAAGAAAGAAAATTTCAGACCAATATCTCTAATGAACACAGATGCAAAAATTTTCAATAAAATTCTGGAAAATTGAATACAAAAACATATCAAAAGATTGTGCACTAAGATTGATTGGGATTTATCCCAGGGATGCAAGATTGGTTCAACATACATAAATCAGAAAATGTGGGGATGTGGCTCAAGCAATACGTGCTTACCTGGCATGCACGGAGCACTGGGTTCGATCCTCAGCACCACACAAAAATAAAAATTAAAAAAAAAGATATTGTGTCTACCAAAAACTGAAAAATAAATATTAAAAAATTCTCTCTTTAAAAAAATTAAAAATAAAATTTAAAAATGTAATTCATCACATCAAAACACTTAAAGAATCATATGATAATCTCAATAGACACATAAAAAGCATTTGACAAAATGCAACACCCCTTCATGTTCAAAACACTAGAAAAATTAGGAATAATAGGAATGTATTTCAGCATGATAAAGGCTATCTACACTTAGCTCCAGGCCATCATGATTCCAAATGAAGAAAAATTGAAGGCAATCCCTCTAAAATCTGGAACAAGTAAGGGATGCGCTTTTTCATCACTTCTATTTAACACAGTTCTTGAAACACTGGCCAGAGCAATTAGACAGATGAAAAAAATTAAAGGGAAGCACATAGGAAAAGAGGAACTCAAACTGGCACTATTTGGGCAATGATATGATTCTATACCTAGAAAATCCAAAAAATTCCACCAGAAAACTTCTAAAACTAGTAAATGAATTCAGCAATGTAGCAGGATACAAAATTAATACCCACAATTCAAAGGCATTTTTGTATATCAGTGACAAATACTCTGAAAGATAAATTAGGAAAACTACCCCATTTACAATAGCCTCAAAAAATAAAATACTTGGGAATCAACTTAACAAAAGACGTGAAAGATCTATGCAATGAAAACTACATAACCCTAAAGAAAGAAAACAAAGAATACCTTAGAAGATAAAAAGATATACCTTGCTCTTGGATATGTAGAATTAATAATATCAAAATGACTATGCTACCAAAAGCACTATACAGATTTAATGAGATTCTGATCAAAATCCCAATGAAATTTCTCATAGAAAAAAAGCAACCTTAAAATTCATCTGGAAAAATAAGAGACTCAGAATAGCTAAAGCAATCCTAAACAGGAAGAGTGAAGCAGTAGCATCAGTAAATCAGACCTAAAACTATACTACAGAGCAATAGTAACAAAAACAGCATGGTACTGGCACCAAAACAGAATGGTAGACCAATGGTATAGAATAGAGAACACAGAGACTAACCCACATAACTATAGTTACCTTACATTAGACAAAGGTGCCAAAAACATACATTGGAGAAAAGACAGCGTCTTCAACAAATGGTACTGGGAAAACTGGAAATCCATATGCAACAAAATGAAATTAAACCCCTATTTCTCACCATGCACAAAACTCAACAAAAAGTGGATCAAGAACCTAGGAACTAAACCAGAGACCCCGCATCTAATAGAAGAAAAAGTAGGCCCAAATCTTCTTCATGTCAGATTAGGCCATGACTTTCTTAATAAGACTCCTATATTGCAAGAATTAAAATCAAGAATCAACAATTGGGATTGATTCAAACTAAAAAGCTTCTTCTCAGCAGAAGAAACAATCAGGGAGGTGAATAGAGAGCCTACATTTTGGGAGTAAATTTTTACCCCTCACATTAGCTAGAGCACTAATCTCTAGGGTATATAAAGAACTCAAAAAGCTAAACACTAAAAATCCAAATAATAAGTGGGTCAATGAATAAGTGGGCCAAAGACCTGAACAGACACTTATCAGAAGAGGATATACAATCAATCAACAAATATATGAGAAAATGTTCATCATCTCTAGCAATTAGAGAAATGCAAATCAAAACTACTCTAAGATTTCATCTCACTCCAGTCAGAATGGCAGCTATTATGAAGACAAACAATAATAAGTTTGGGGAAGGATGTGGAGAAAAAACGGTACACTCATACACTGCTAGTGGGACTGCAAATTGGTGCAGCCAATATGGAAAGTGGTATGGAGATTTCTTGGGAAATTGGGAATGGAAGCACCATTTGACCCAGCTATCCCTCTCCTGGGTCTATAACCAAAGGACTTTAAAACAGCATACTACAGGGACACAGCCACATCAATGTTTATAGCAGCACAATTAACAACAGCTAAACTGTGGAACCAACATAGATGCCCTTCAGTAGATGAATGGATAAAAAATGTGAACACAATTATGGCATTTGTAGGCAAATGAATGGAGTTAGAGAAGATAATTCTAAGTGAAATTAGCCAATCCCAAAAAAACAAATGCCAAATATTTTCTCTGATATAAAGATGCTGATTCAAAGTGGAGTAGCATGGGAGAGCATGGGAGGAATAGAGGAACTCTAGATAGGGCTGAGGATTGGGACAGGAAGGGAGGGGAGAGGGGGTTAGAAATGTTGTTGGACATCATTATCCAAAGTACACATATAAAGACATAAATTGTTGTGGACATACTTTCTATACAGTCAGAGATATGAAAAATTATGTTCCATATGTGTAAATATGATTACAATGCATTGTGCTCTAATATATAAAAAATAAAACAGAAAAAAATAATTTTAGCAAGTTAAAAAAAGAGAGTCTTGGGGCTGGAGATGTGGCTCAAGTGGTAACGCGCTCACCTGGCATACTCGGGGTGCTGGGTTCCATCCTCAGCACCACATAAAAATAAAATAAAGATGTTGTGTCCACCGAAAACTAAAAAATAAATATTAAAAATTCTCTCTCTTTCTCTTTTTTTTAAAAAAGAGAGTCTTTTAAACTTGATTTGTTTCTTTGAAATCACTTTGAATTAAAATGTATTCTTTAAAATGCATTTTCCATTTAGGACTGCAAAATATGAAAAATGCATTGTGTGGTCAAATTAACTATTTCAAAAAAATATCTAGGGAATTTTCTCTATGTGTAAATATTGATTTTTAAGTTTGTGTTTGCTCTCTCCAGTGAACAAGAGCATATAGAGTCTTGAACCAATTGCAAACCATTTGATTCAGCTCAACCCCATAACTGCTCTTCAGAAATTCATAAATCAAAATTTATCAATATTTTAAAGTTACTTGAAAGAGAAATGTTAAATAATTTCACCACATCTTGCAGGCTGTATATTTTTACTTGCCCTAAAATACAAACACTGTACCACAGATCTACTCAAAAGTATCTCATAAAAAGTCTTGGGCTGGGGATGTGGCTCTAGAGGTAATGCGCTCACCTGGCATGCACAGGGCTCTGGGTTCAATCCTCAGCACTGCACCACATAAAAATAAAATAAAAGATGTTGTGTCCACCAAAAACTGAAAAATAAATATTAAAAAATTCTCCTTTTCTCTCTTCTCTCTCTTAAAAATAAAAAGTCCTAATGCATGCAGTTTGGTAACTGAATTTCATGTAAATAAGCTCCCATTAGGTTAATGTGTACATTTGGGGGTTTTTTGTTTGTTTGTGAATACTTTGTCTGAAGACTGCTAGTTTTTCTTTAACTCTTCCAAGGTTATTTTGTCTTTCCTATTTTTAGTCTACAATTTCATGGGGAGTTAGCATCTGTTATACTACAATCCTGGCTCATTACGGAGGTGTTGAATATCACCTGTTTTCTGATGTTTTTCATGAATCTCCGGTTAAATTTCAAGACAGCTGCCTTCTCAATCTAGTTCTTGTCACCCTGGTATATGAAGGGCATCAAATGGATAAGCATGAATTAGCTCCAGTTCTTAGTTATATCGATGCTTTTGTGTTTATTTATTTTTACTTTATGAATATTGAATTTTTCATAAAAGTTCATAAGAGGCCAAAATTTACCAACATTATTAAAAAAATTATTTTCAAATAATATTTTTATAAATTCCTGTCTGAAACTTCTGATCCTGGAATTTTAAGCCATTAATAAGTATATTTGTTTATTATAGACTTTTCTAAACTCAAGGAATGTGTTCTCCATAGTCTTCTGCTATCAAAGAGGCAACTGCTACAAAATAAGTATTTATCAACTATTAAATATTGATTTTCTAAAAATCTGATATCTTTTTACATATTGTTTCCTCTGTTTTACATTTATGCTTTTTGTTCCCCTCCCTCTAATTTTCCACTTATAGAAATAAATAAAAATCTGGGCTGGGATTGTAGCTCAGTGGTAGAGGTAAAGTGCTTATCCAGCATGAAGCACTGGGTTCAATTCTCAGCACCACATATAAATTAATAAATAAAAAATAAAGGTCCATCAACAACTAAAATAATATTTAAATAAAAAGAAATAAATGAAAATTCATTCCAGAAGTTTTTGGTAGAAATAAAATTACATAACACTCTCATATTGTTTTAAGAGTTGAAAAGAGAAAGTCCACTTGATCAAGGATTTAATTTTAGAATGTAATAGTGAATGGAATTGACCCAGGAGTTCAGAAACTAGATGATCAATCTACCCATATCTTGTGATATTAAACAAGTATGTGATATTCATCCATATTTTCTAATTTTTCTAAATACTATAATTCATGTATGCTGTGACTAAATGCTAGATAGAATGCAGTATTTCACTGCATAATTGTCAGATTTTATGATACTTTTTTTTCAAAAAGTGGGATAAAATTATTATGTGAAGCTTTTAAAAATGGCTCTTATCTCTCACCATGCACAAAAGTCAACTCAAAGTGGATCAAGAATCTAGGAATTAGTCCAGCGACCCTGCACCTAATGGCGGAAAAAGTGGGCCAAAATCTTCATCATGTCCGATTAGGCCTCAACTTCCTTAACAAGACTCCTAAAGTGCAAGAAATAAAATCAAGAATTAAAAAAATGGGGTGGACTCAAACTAAAAAGCTTCTTCTCAGTAAAAGAAACAATTAATGAAATGAAGAGAGAGCCTACATTTTGGGAGCAAATTTTTGCCAAACACATCAAATATAGCGCTAATCTCCAAGATATATAAAGAACTCAAAAAACTTAATAACAAAACAAATAACCCAATCAATAAATGGTCTAAGAGCTGAACAGGCACATTTCAAAAGAAGATATACATGTGATGAACAAATGTATGAAAAAATCTTCAACATCTCTAGTAATCAGAGAAATGCAAATCAAACCTAATGTAAGACTTCATCTCACGCCAGGCAGAATGGCAGTTATCAAGAATACAGGCAACAATAAATGTTGGTGGGGATGTGGGGGAAAAGATACATTCATACATCACTGGTGGGACTGCAAGTTGGTGCAACCAATCTGGAAAGCAGTTATGGAGATTCCTTAGAAAATTGGGAATGAAACCACCATTTGACCCAGCTATCTCACCTATTGGTATACACCCAAAGGACTTAAAATCAGCATACTATAGTAATAAAGCCACATCAATTTTTATAGCAAATCAATTCACAATAGCTAAACTGGAAGCAACCTAGATGCCCTTCAGTAGAATAATGGATAAACTGTGGTATATATACGCAATGGGATATTACTAGGCATTAGAAGAGAATAAAATTATAGCATTTGCAGGTAAATGGATGGAATTGGAAAATATCATGCTCAGGGAAGAAAGCCAATCCCCCAAACCAAAGGCTGAAAGTTCTCTCTAATAAGTGCATGTTGATCCATAATGGGGAGCGGGGAGGCATGGGAAAAATGGAAGAACTTAGATTGGGCAAAAGTAGGGAGAGTGCATGTGGGCAGGAGAGATGGTGGAATGAGATGTACGTCATGTATGGCTGAGATGTAGGTACATGTATGGCTGCACATATGGTGTGACACTACATTGTATACAACCATAGAAATGTAATGTTGTGCTGCAACTGTGTACAATGAATCAAAATGCATTCTGTTGTAATATATGCTTAATTTAAATTAATTAATTAATTTAAAATGTATTTTTATTATTTAAAAACATTTATTACTAAACTGCCTGTGGTGCAAGAGTAGGGTGCATGGAATACTCATGAATATAGATTCATGTGGTGGCTATGACTATGCAGGGAAATATGATGTGGATACAATGTCTGAGATCACAGAGCTGACATTCTAATGGGGAAAGGGCCTGAGAAGTCCACAGGACAACCTCATTTTAGGGATCAAGGGAGGTTTTTGTTCTTTTTCTTTGGAAGCAATATCCTCCTTGAAAATTCAATAATGAACAAGGTAAATATGGACATAGAAAGAACTGTCTAAAAGCAAGAGGGCAGAAAGAAACTCAGTATGTGGATGTTATAGAGCAAGTATTTGGCCTGAGATCAGGGAGCAAGGGAACAATATTGGTGGCATTGGATAAATGCCATAATGCTAGACAAGCAGCTAAGGAAGGAGCTCAATAGTAGGGTGCATGCATGAAGCCCTGAATTTGATACCTAGAATCACACAAGTGTGCATGCACACACACATGCACACATACACAGACAGTTAAGTAAGTGAGGGAAAAGGAGTAGATATTACAAAGAAGAGAAACAACCAGGGAAACAGAAGAAATTCCCAGTCAGCATTATGAGAATAGTTAGACCAGAGAACACAAAAATGATGAGCATCATTCCTGAAGATTTGAGTAAAGTAAAAGAATGTCATCCAAGAAAACCACATGATACTTTTCCTCGTCTCTGTGGCAATTTCTGTTTGCTTTCCCAAATGCAAGAAAGATCCAGGAACAACAATTCAAAACAACAACAATGAAGTACGAGAACCTTATGACTGTAACCCAATGTTAGTCATATTTAGTTTTTCCTGATATTACAAATCTTTAATATCCTATTGACCATATAAAATACATTAAGCATGTAAAGGTGAAATTTAACAATTTACCTAATGCTGTGTACATTTAGGTTTTCATAAGTTATGTCTTAAATACTTTTTGGTGGATTTTACTTATTGCTTGATCTAAAAATAATTTATGCTAAACACTGTGCTAAGTGCTGCATGTACAATGACAGATAAGTAATAATGATTGATTCCAAGGTGTTTAATGTCTTCTTTGTCACATAGAATTTTCCAAATCCAGGATGATTACTTTGGATGGACTTCTAAATATGAAAAAATAAATATAAGAACATAGTGAAAGCTCTTGGTAGTTATTACTAAATTGAACTTTTAAAATGATATACCAATATACAATCCTTTCAGAAATACATGAAAGAAATTCATATTTTGTCATCATTTAATCCAGACTAATTATGACTAACATAAAACTAACTCAAGCTGGAATAAGTTAAAAAAAAAGTGGCAATGAGGCAACTGGGTCATTGATTTAAGTTCAACTCACTGAATCTAGAAGGAATATTGTTGGTTTCAGGTGTTGAGAGATTTAGGAGCTCAAACAAGGGCATCTTCACAATTCTGATTTTTTTCTTTAATATGATGGTTTTACTCAGGTAGTCTTTGTCTATTTGGGAATAAGGATATCCAGGTTATATCCTTAGAGAAAATCTAGGAAAAAGAGAGCTGAATCATAATATTCCCTTATTTTAATTAAAAATTCCAAAACTACAATGAAAATTTGGTTTTAGGACAGTCTGTTGACTCCCTTTGCTTTCCTTCTTTGATAAGCTCTAGAAAATTTAAGTATAAAACTTTTGTTTATAGTATACTCTTTTTAAATATAGTAAGCTTCACTTAGATAGTAAATGTCTTAAGTGAAAGAGTAACTTTTTCATGTGGTATAACATTTTACCTATGTGCCTAGAAGAAGATAAAGTTACTTCTCAAGTAACTTTCAAGCAGTTGTATCTCAAATGAGTTTTGCACAAATATTTTGCATGTATAAATCTACTAATAACATATAAACATTCAAATTAGCTGAATCATTATCTTTCTGTATATGAAACTATTACATATGATCACAAAAATATCAATATTTCCCAGAGATCATCTCTGAGCAGTGATATATTACTCAGTCTGAGGTAGGTCATTCATGAGAAGCACTCTGTCCACATGAGGGATACATGAAGACGAGGGAAGATTTTATTCTATGTTCCCTCTATCTTTCAACACCTAGTTTATAGGCTAAATTGATTTAAATAAATGTCAAAGGCAGACTTAATGAACAACAACAGCAAAAGAAAAAACAAAGAAAGGAAGCTACAATGATATAAGTGGTATGGAAAAAGCATCCATAAGTCTTTACTTTGCCCAATAAATTAAAAAGGGACTTGGGGATTATTGCATGAATAGCAAAATGGAGTTACCTCTTTCCCCAGGACCCTTGTATCACAACTGTCCTCAACCTTTTTCCCCAATAGGAAATAAAGAGGAGAATGAAAACACCAGATTTAGCTGTTCATGAAACAAATGTTTGCTGAGTAATTACTGTGCCAGTCACAGTGCTGAGCAAATGAGATTGAGATTGTAAAAAAGAACAAATGATTCCTCGGTTTCAGAAAAAAACCATGTTCTTCTGAATGAAGATTTAGACACAGGAACATGGAATTATGATTTGTTGTTGTAAGTGCAGTGAAAGTAGTTTAGAATCCTGAAAAAGACTTCAGACCATATAACCAAAGAAATTCAGGAAATTTCCTAAAGGAAGTCACATCTTGGCTACAAATATTTAGGTGAAGAAGGTGGAGGAGATCTAAAGTATGACTTGAGCAAATAGAACTGTACTCCCAAAGACCCAGGGACCAGAGATTGATCCAGGAAAACTAGTGGGTCTGAAGTTATACAGTACACATAGAGCTGAAGTGCAAAGTTAGCAATCATAATAAATCAAACTGTTGAAGGAAGTTAGACCCAAATAAAAAAGGAAGTGAAGAATTTTACAAGCCAAACGAATTATATTGACTTAATAGGAGAGAATCAAGGAGGGTAGTAACATAATATGTATTTATAAAAGCTGACTCTTTTTTTTTTTTTTGCCTGGCTCATTTTCTTTTTCTTTTTCTTTTTCTTTTTCTTTTTTTTAAAGAGAGAGAGAGAGAGATTTTTTAATTTTTTTTTATTGTTGGTTGTTCAAAACATTACATAGTTCTTGACATATCATATTTCACACTTTGATTCAAGTGGGTTATGAACTCCCATTTTTACCCCCTATACAGATTGCAGAATCACATCAGTTACACTTCCATTGATTTACATATTGCCATACTAGTGTCTGTTGTATTCTGCTGCCTTTCCTATCCTCTACTATCCCCCCTCCCCTCCTCTCCCCTCTTCTCTCTCTACCCCCTCTACTGTAATTCATTTCTCCCCCTTGTATTATTTTTCCCTTTCCCCTCACTTCTTCCTGTATGTAATTTTGTATAACCCTGAGGGTCTCCTTCCATTTTCATGCAATTTCCCTTCTCTCTCCCTTTCCCTCCCACCTCTCCTCCCTGTTTAATGTTAATCTTCTTCTCATGCTCTTCGTCCCTACTCTGTTCTTAGTTACTCTCCTTATATCAAAGAAGACATTTGGCATTTGTTTTTCAGGGATTGGCTGGCTTCACTTAGCATAATCTGCTCTAATGCCATCCATTTCCCTCCAAATTCTATGATTTTGTCATTTTTTAATGCAGAGTAATACTCTATTGTGTATAAATGCCACATTTTTTTATCCATTCATCTATTGAAGGGCATCTAGGTTGGTTCCACAGTCTTGCTATTGTGAATTGTGCTGCTATGAACATCGATGTAGCAGTGTCCCTGTAGCATGCTCGTTTTAGGTCTTTAGGGAATAGACTGAGAAGGGGAATAGCTGAGTCAAATGGTGGTTCCATTCCCAGCTTTCCAAGAAATCTCCATACTGCTTTCCAAATTGGCTGCACCAATTTGCAGTCCCAGCAATGAACAAGTGTACCCTTTTCCCCACATCCTGACTCTTAAAGTAGATTAGAAAAGGTAACGGAATGAGGAAAAGCAGTAGGAGTGAAAGTATAGAATATTTTGCAGACATTAACTCAGGCTGAAATCTGTAGAGGCCAAAATGAGACTCCATTGGAGTAAAGCACAATGAATAAATTTACTTCAGAGACTCTGCAAATACCTTTCTAAAGATCCATATACTTTCTTTCAGCATCCCTACCTTGGATCATCTGACACAGGAAACTATCACTGGATTATAGCTAAGTCATCCTTTCATCTTATAAGTTGCTCAACTAGAACACAGATCTGTGGTGATCAGTCTTCTTTATCCCTTCTTTGTCACTAAAAGAAAGATAATGTTTTCATGGAGTCATGTGCCTATAAAGCTATTTCTAGCATATGCCCTGCACTCACTGTGGCCAGTGAGAGGTGAAGTCTACTAGGTAAAGCTAAAAAAAAAAAAAAAAAAAAAAAAAAAAAAAAAAAAAGTTAAAAAGAGACAGATTTAACTGCCACATGGTTTGTTTCCTCTGCTCTTATCCCTTCTTGTGTGTGTTGGTAGACAGTGACCTAAAGGCAGAGGAGCTGCCTATGACCATAGGAACAAACAAACAAAACATGGGTGCTTAGGGTAGTGCTTAAGGAAATAAAAGGAAACCAAGTAACTGATAAACATAGAACTGCTACACTAGCCCCAGTCTGCCTCCCTGTCGAGGTTCCTATTGTGTGAGAAAAATAAACCTTTGTTTGATTAAGCCTCAGCAGTCCATTTCTTTTAAGTTCAGCTGAAAGTAGTCATAACTAAATCAGCAACTTTCTTTGCCCTTTAACAGAGCCCTCTAGTATTTCTTTTTGTTTTCCTTTTTCTTTTTCTTTTTTTTTTTTAACTGACTAGTAAAATGAGTGTCCTTTAAAGTAACAACAACAACAAAAAAGTTATCCACCTGAATCTTCTAAGCTGGCTTTTTTAAGCAGAGCTTTGTGGGATAAACATTCAGGGTAACACCCTCAATGGCTTCTACAAAGATGATATAATGTATCTCCAAATGAATTGGTAGGAATGTCTGTTCCCTTTCTAGCTACTTAAATTTTCACAGACACAAAGAGAGAATCAAAGTAAATTTGATTGATTCAGAAATAGACTCTCATTTCCACAGAATAACAGAAAGGAAGACTTAACTCATCAATTAAGCTGGACGTTATTCATTGCCTCTACAGGCCATCTGTATCAGGAACCTATCTTTGTTTTATTACAAACCTTTCCTGAAGCCTTGGTCCCTCACCTATCTTATCCCAACACAAAGTGATAAGCTCTTTTATTTACTCTTTTAATAAACACTTAAGGAGTGCTTCTACAAATTGTTAACATTGTTCTGGCTGTTAGAAATCAAAAACATCCCTGATTTCAAGGTAGAGGCTAAGAGGAGGAATGCTTAACAAAGAACAGTCACAATTATGATGCTGTGATTCAGGCCTCTTCAGGGCAGTGGGGCATAGCTCTGATAGGTGGCAACATGTCCATACAGGAGAGCACTTGAGCAAGTCTTGAGTCACTGTTGGCATTTGCCAGGGGAACAAGGGAAGTATTCATGTTAGGCATAGCAAGTAGGATCATCAAGGCAATGATATATGCAGGAAATCTAATATGGTACATGAAGTTGCAAAACAACTACAAAGAAGAATCTCAGGCTGGCATAAGGAACCATCGACATACTGGAAATAGTGATATAATCAAATATAAGTCTGGGTCTTAGAAAGATTATTCTGGAAGAATTGGCATGTATACAATCATAAGATATACTTGACGAATTCAGAGAAATGATTTATTTTTGCCAAATAAGTTTATAACACAACACTTAATTTCCTAAGGTAGAAGTTGCATGTTTGAGAATGATCGAGCAAATTTTTAAAAATATGAGGAGCATAAATAAACAAAAATTAGTGTTCAGTGAAGAGAAATTTTAAAAAGGCAGTTTCAAGGACAATTTCCAAATTCCCTTTGTGGGTGACTAGGTGAATTATGATTTCATTCTTCAAAATAGGAAGTAGAGGAAAAAAGTAGATTCAAGGAAAAAATATTTTTAATCTGTCTTTACAGTAGACTTTGATGTGGGCCAATGAAAACATGTTTTGAAAGAAGATGGAATTGAGTTCAAATCCCAGCTCTGCATACAGCATATTTGTGGCCAGGGATTCTCATTTATATCCCCGAGTCATGATTCCACTTGTAAATAGAGGGTCATAATTTCTTTCTTGGAGCATCATATTGCTAACAATATTGCAAGATGCCTAACAGGGCCTCACTGAATTAAAGCTGCTGTCATTACCAACTTGACAGTGAAATCTTTGTGAGATCCAGGTAAAATTCTTTGGTGGTTGTTGGAAAAATGAGAAATTGGACATTGGTGCACATATGATTGTTTATAGTAGATTCCCATAAAATATTGTTACATTTAAGTTAATCTAATCATAAGGAGGATACAGTGAAGGGTATAAAAGAATGACAGTCTTTAGCAAGGAGAAGAAAGGAAACATTCATTTATCAATTACTCCATGCTAAGCAAATTTATACAAATTATCTCATTTCAGTTTTACTCTAACCCAGTGAAGTGTTTGATATCATCTCAGATTTTACTAATAAGCAAACTGAAATTCAGGAATATTAAGTAGCTTTTCAAAACCACACAGCCAGTAAGTCTTTGTTAGGAATTGAACTTTGATTACCAGCAATGTCAAAATGATGTCATCAGACTACTATTTGTGTTTTATTTCCACTCTTTATTTTTCCTTTCACCATATTTTATAGAACACTTAGATGGGCAAAGAGACAATTACATAATTGCACAAAGGTTTTGTTGTGTACAGTAGCATAATAGGCATATATATATATATATATATATATATGACTTAATACAAAGCTGCAGAATTCATAGAAGGATTGACAGACACCAAGTCACACGCACTTTTTTACAAGTGTCAACCAGTATTATTATATTAGAAGACTTGAAAAAGCTTTACTTTTTTCCTGGAAAGTAAATAAAATAATTTTTGTAGACCCAGTATTTCTTTTATACAATAAAAAGAGCTGTATAGCAAATGTGCATAGCTCTATCTCAAGGGAATTCAATCTAGGATACTTTTGTCCCATTACTTTAGCAGGAGCAGTAAGAGGGATGCATACTGCCCTCTGCTGAACAGTGTGCATAAATGCACTGCTCACAATGCAAAGCTTTTATCAGAGAAGCTATTTTTGTTCTTGTTTGCATACTTTATTTCCACATTTTTCCTGAGTAATATCACAGATTGGTAAATGGCAGAAACCTTTATACTTCCTTTAAAGATATGAGATCTGAGATGTCAATGCAATATCCAAAGACATACAAATATTCAGTCATCAGGGCCAGATGGTCTGACTCATTCCCTTTAACATTCCCTATAAAAAAGCAACTCATGATTTTTAGAGTGCACATGAATCACTTGGGAATTTGTTTTAAAAAAATGAGCCCTTTCCCAGTGACTCTGACTTAGTTGCTTGGGTGAAGCCCAGGAATTTGCATTTTAAACAAATAGCCACATAGTCTGAGTCAGGTCTTCCACAGACCATGTTTTAAAAATCACTGATCTACAATCCTCTCCTTATCTTTCCAAGTTTTTATTAAAATCTGATATGCAGAGAACTTTAGAATTTTCTTTGCACCTATGTATCCCTAAACAATGTTCTATAACACCACAAATCTCCAACTTTTTATCTATAAACCCTATATGTTGCCTACCTAAAATATGACCCTTTATTTCTCAAAGGTTATGAACAAAAATATGTAGTATGTGAATTTAGTGTTTAGATTATGGTGTATTTTTTAAAATGCATTACTATTTTTAATCATTACCAAAGATGAGAAAATTGTCAGGTCATTTTTCACAGGACAAAAAAAAAAAAAAAGAAAAGAAATCTTACAGTCATAGTAACAGCTGGTAAGGGCAAAACCTCACTTAAACTTGACTCTTCTGATTTCAAATCCAATTTTCACTTTGCTACATACTCTGTCACCAGAAGCTTTCCTCAAAATTCTTACCCCATGTGTTTTTCACTAAGAAATAAAGGCATGCTGAGTTCTCTTAATGCCCCAGAAAGCTTTGGTCAAACTCAAGGGAAAATGCTGGAATGTTTTCTCAGTTCTTCACAGTAAACCACCTGACTTCTTTAGAATGCCCTGTAGACATTATCAAGTTTATTTTTTGGGTATCATTGGACTCACACTTTGACCAAAGTAAAACTGTTGCTCTAATTCCAATCAATCTTTATTCAAGATAATTCTTGAAAGAGGAGTCCCATGGCATAATAGATTTAAGAGGTTTCTTGGCTAGAAACACATTTATTTTTAGCTTGATATAGAATCCCAAAGATTGCCTTTGACCAAAACCATCATTATAATCCTCTTTTTCCTGCCTTATAACTTACAAAAAATGTAAAGATTATCCTACATGATTTAATGCTAAAATAAATTGCTTGGAAGTACTTTCACGTATGTAGGAATATTTGTTAACAATTCTGCTTTATACTTTATCTGTTGAAAAAGCACACTTCCCAGTCTTTTTAAACATCAACATCTCTGAAAAGTATAGCATGTATGTTAGGGTATATTAATAAAAATATTCCTTATTTTAAGAATGTTGCAACCTCAAGTTTATTCTTGCATAGTTGAAATATTTAAAAAAAGAGATTTAAGAGGAAAGAATATCTAGCTATAATGAAAAAGTAAGCAAATTAAATAAGTAGTTTGATAGTTTGACAAAAATATAAGAATCATTCCTGGGCTATTGCTTTTGCTGTTACTTTTTCTATTCTATAAGAGAATAAACTTAAGAAAAGTTTAATCAAAAAATTTAGCAGTTAAATCTAACCAAAAAGAAATTATACTCAAGCACAGCTTCTATTAGATCATCAGATTTTGCAAAATAAAATATTGGTCATGGGGCTGGAGGTGTAGCTCAGCTGTAGAGCATATGCTTAGTGTGCATAAGGACTGTGGTTTAATCCTCAGCAACAAAACAAAACAACAACAAAATGGATCAAAATATACTTGTAGAAAAGCTTCTTTTCTTTAAGCTCTTCAAAATAAATTAAAAGTGATTTTAAAATTTTGCAATACAAACCAGAGATAAAGAATATTAAAAAATTAGTCCTCAAATCATAGTATAAAATTCAGAATAATTGTATCACATAGGAAAATGAGATCAAACAAAAACACATATTTACACATATACAAAATCCACACTATCTACTGGACCAATGAATAGGTAAGTCTATTTTATAAATGACAACATGGTAAACACAAATACATCTACATCATTTGCACCACAATTTTCATCTTGCTCAATAAATTTATAATATTAAAAAACCACTCTGTACTAGTCCTAATGAATAAAGCCTTCCATAAGATCATAAGGTGAAAGTTCTATTACCATAGAAGCTAAAAGTTGCCCTTGGCCATTTTCAACTCTTCTTGCCACTGAACAAATGAGCAGATACTGATCCTTATTAATAATAGGAATCTGGTTACTACTACACCATATGGGTAAGGAGTCTTATATTTGAATCCAGGACATACTTTGATATAACTTCTAATATTATAATGATCATGGAAACTTAAGTTCCCTTCAACAGATAAATGGATAAAGAAAATGTGCTATATATACAAAATGGAGTATTACCCAGCCATAAAGAAGAATGAAATTTTGGCATTTGCCAGTAAATAGGAGGATCTGAAGCCTATCATGCTAAGTGAAATAAGCTAATCCCCAAAAAAGTAGTCTTTCTGATATATATGAACACTAACACACAAGAAGGGTAAAGGGAAAGAATAGAAATTCAGTGGATTAGACAAAGGGGAGTGAAGGAAAAGAAGGGGTATCCTGGAATAGGAAAGACAGTGGGATGAATCAACATAACTTTCCTGTATGAGCATGTGAATACACCACAGTAAATTTCAACATCATGTATATCCACAAGACTGGGATCCTAATCAGAATAAGATACTAATCAGAATAAGATACTCCCTGTTTTTATAAATATGTGAAAATAGACTCTACTGTAATGTATAACTAAAAAGAAGAAATTTCAAAAAACTTTCAAAATAACCTTATAGAATTTTTTAAATGCTACCATCCATTTTATTAAAAATAAAATATTTTTAAAAAGTCAATAGAAAACTGTGATAAGCAAAATACAGAGAGACTTGTGAGAAGGCCTTGTTGGTTTGAAAGAAAACTTATTTTATGCAAAAAGAGATAATTAAAACTTAGCTTTGAGGTAAACATCAAATCAAGGCTTTTTTATCCAAAATATTAAACCTTTGAATAGATAAAAATAGCAAATAGCAAATTCTTTCAGTTGGATGAAATGGCTCATGGAAAAGAGATTAAAGATGTGGATCTCTCACCTCAGCCTGACTGGCCTCAGTCCTATAAATTGAGAGAGAAAGCATGGTATAGGAGGAAAGAAACATTGCAAATTTAAGAAATATTTTGTAGAAAGAATACTAGATGTGGCTATTAGCACATGTAATAACTAATATGGACATTTTAAAATCTGCTAAGGTTTTAAGAGAGTTTACTGGTGAAAGAGTCATGGGCATGCGCCAAAAAAAAAAAAAATGTCTATTCAAGAATTAAAATGACGCTTGGACCCTGACTTTCAGGCAGCAAGGAGCAGACTAAAAATGAAGTTTTCCTCCAGTAAGAACACAGCATCACAGTCTCAATTTCAATTCAGATATGGAATTGAAGGAAAATAATTTTTAAAAATCTAGTACTAAATAATCAAGAGTAGCCAAGGGCCATGAAGAAAAGTTAGAGGAGAAAACTTCCATGAACTAGAATTTCTGTCTGAACAAGAATCATTCTCCACTTTCCCAGATTAAAGACTTCATATTGTCTAGAATGATTTTAGAAGGTGTAAAGGCCATCTGCTGCTCAGTGTTTCCATTTGTCCACTTTGCTGATGGTGACGATTATACATTCCTATTCTGGTGTGGCATGTTGGGGCTGGTCTGAGTGATAATCTGTTTTGTATGTAGATCTCCAAATCAAGAAATGTTTAGATGAACAGACACATGGCACCACTTGGATAGTATGGATACTGAAGCTATCATGTAGGTTTTACTGATGGTGGTGTCTTTGTGAGAGGGAGAGGGACTCAAATACTTGGTGATCAGAAGGGCAGACTGACTAGTCATTATTGATGGTCATCAAATATTCAGTACCACTTGCTTTGGGGCACATAGATCAGATTACACCTTCTTGAAGTTACTTTGATTATTAAAATATGAGCTGAATTCTTTCTCATTTCAAGATAAATATCTTTATAAATCAATGCATGAGTTGCCTTCCCCTCTCTTTCACTCTGCCAGGATCACCAGCAATGTTGCATAGAATTAAATGGTATATAATCTGAGTAAGGACAGTACTCAGGGGAGCGTCACCTCACCCAGAATGAAAATGTAGTATGAAAGAGAAATAAATCATCATTTCTTTGAGCCACCATTTTCTGGTTTACTGACTCAAAAGGAATGATCACTAGACTTGAGAAAATCTGTTATTTCTATTCATCACATAATTTTTCACTCTTTTTAAATTATCATCTTTTCTTTTGATATTGAGGACCCTGGAAGGTACAATCTTTCCTTATTTCAAACATTACCTCCTTTAATAATTTCATCACTTGTATTACTCAATCTGAAAATTTAACTTAACTTTTACACCCTGGTAACATTGATATCAATCAGTATATTTCTAAAAGTCTTTTATTTTTAAAATAGTAAAATGCAGACTTGGACTTAGCAATTCTGTGAGGGAGTACACATAGTCAATTTTTATATGCATGCTTCTTAGATTAGCTATTTAAGTATTATCAACATTAATACAACATGCAGAATGATTATCTTACACATGAACTTCTTCAGTCACCCTTAAAATGCATAGAAAAGAAAAGCCATCATCATGGTATCATATTTTAATACTAAGAATAAAGAGTTATAGGTTCTTCTTTTATTCATAATCATCATTATACTCTGACTAAGCCCTGGAGCACCTTTGAAAATAGCTCTCTTCTTTTCTTTATTTTTACAAGCAGTTAATATTACATAACTATAAACAGGAGCAAAGAACCTACAACTATATGAAAAAAACAAAACAAAACAAAAAAAGCAAACAAACATGGACTTGATTTTCCTACTTCTTTAGCTACCAGGAAATGAAAGACATTGTATCAGGGTGAAGTTTTCTGCATATCTGTGTTAGTCACCTTTTCATCACATGACTAAAACATCTAACAAGTACAACTTTGAAAATGAAAAATTTATTTGGGGCTCATGGTTTTAGAAATTTCAATCTCTGATCAGCCAACTTCATTGTTCTGAATCCCAAGATGAGGCAGAACATCATAGCACAAAAGTGACTTTAGTAGAAAGCTGCTCACCTCATGGTGGCCAGGAAGGAGAGAAAGAAGGTAAAATGCCCAAGAGCATGCCCCAGAGACCAACCTCCAACAGCCTCACCACAACTACCTTCAGTTACTACCTAGAACAGTAATCTTTTCAAATTATTAGTCCATCAAATGGATTAAGCCATTACTTAGATTACACCTCCTATAATCTAATAATTTCACCTTTGATCACTAACACAGGAGCTTTTAGGGGTACCTCAAATTATATCTAAACAATAGCATTCTTTTCTGTCTCCCCAAATTCCATGCCCATCTCACAATGCAAAATGCATTTAGTCCATTTTTTAGAATCTCCAATAGTCTAAAAAGTTTCAGCATTTCCCAAAAGTCCAACCCCAAAGTCTTTTCTGACTCAAGGCAAACTCTTGGTCATGAGTTCAAGTAAAATTAGAAGCAAACACTATATGTATATAGTGTTTACATTCACATTCCAGAGGGGGAAAATAGCAGCATAGAAGGAAAGAAGGATGGAAACAAAGCAAGACAAAAAATCTGGGCAAACAAGTCCTATATCTCTACTTCCGGCATCTTGGACACAAGGTGAAATAATGTACTCTCCAAAGGGCTTGGGAAGCCCCAGCCCTATGGCCTTGCCAGTTATAGCTCACATCACCTCTCAACCTTGCTCCATGCATGGTCAGCATCTTTCCTTGGCAGAGGTTTCATGTTACTTTCAGTCCAATTATTCTTATTTTCTAATTATCCCTTAATTTTAGGGATCTCCCCTGCAGTTTTGGCTTCCTTCTCACAACTTCACACAACACCCTCTTAGGAGCTGCCTGCTTCCAACTCTGCCGCACTTTGCCTAGCTTCCCAGGCCTTTCTTTGGAATTGTGGTGGAAACCCCCATGAACCCTTAATTCCAGCATCCTGCATTTCTGCAAAACCAGCACCATATAGATGACATCAAAGACTGTACCAGCCTGAGCAGTATCAGGGACCACTTGGGCCATGGATGCAGTGTTCTAAGTGCCAGGATAGCTGAGCATTCTTAAACAAATATACAATGCTTAAACAAATATATAATGTTTTTACATTATATATTTGTTTAAGCATTAGAATGCTTTCTAGAATACCCCTGTGCAAACGGTGTGTACCTCAAAGTCTTTTAAATAAGTTTTCACTTCTATACCCTGACTCTGTGATGAATGTGGTCTTGTTGATTAAGGAGATGTCCTTAAATCATCTTTTCTACTGTCTATGAAGTCCATAACACCTTGTTAGTGGCTACGTTCTCTTCAACAATCATACCTTCCTTGGCCCCAGTTTTACATTTCTGGCTAAACTACAAGGTTTTAAAACCCTTTTTCTCTGCTATCTTTTCCTGATTTGGCTAACAGCTTCTTGAAATATCCATGCCACTGCCTGAGTACTATGATGCCTTGAAATTATTTCTACAGGATTAATTAGTCCATCATTTTAAAATTCAACCTCACAGAAAGTCTTAGGACTTGGGAAAATGTAGACCATTCTTTGCCAGAATGTAACATGAGTGGCCTATAGTCCAATTTCTAACAGAGGCTTCATGAACACCTTCTTTACTGTCAATATTTCTGCTGGCATTCTGGCCTACTGATCTTCCCCAAGAATTACTCATACAACTCTTCTTACAATTTTCTAAGCCTTAACTATCCTATATTTACAAACTTTTCCAAACTTATCCTGAAAAGAAATTCTAAAATCTTCTGAACCATATGATCAGCTTAGGCACAGCAACTATTCCATTTATCTGGTAACAATTTCTGTGTTAGCTTTTCATCACTGTGACCATAATAGCTGACAAGAACATCTCATAGGAAGAAAATTTATTTTGTGCTCATGGTTTCAGAAGCTTCAGTCTGTGGTCACTCAATTCCATTGACCCAAGGTGAGGCAGAACATCATGGCACAAGGGCAGCTGCAGAGGCAAACCACTCACCTCATGGTAGCCAGGAAGGAGAAAAAGAAGGTATAATCCTCAAGGGTATACCCAGAGACCACCTCCAACAATCTTACCACACCTGCCTACAGTTACCACCCACAATACTAGCATTTCAAATTATTAATTTATTAAATGTATTAATCCTTTCTTTATTAATTTAATAATTTCATCTCTGAACATAAACACAGGTGCTTTGGGGGTACACCTCATATCCAAATCATAATAATTTCCAAAGGAACACTCAATGGGAAAAATTTGAGGTGGTCTTTGGTGCTTCTGAGTCACTTCTGCATTTCAATACACACCTTCAAAGGATGGCAAGACTCATCTGCCAAATTGGGCAAACCAGCCAGAGAATGGTAGAGACCTAACTGCCCCTAAAGCTCACTCTAGCCAGCCATTTTTTAAAAAACCAATTTAGTAGTCCCAAATCCTGGTTGCATCAAAACTCTTGGGAAACAAATTAGTGGGTCCTTTCTTCGAATTGCAAAATAATGGTGTTTCATTAACAAACTCTAGATAATTTTGGCAAGTAGCTAGGCTTATCTTACTATTTGGGAGCTTGAGCTTTATAGACCTGTAGTTCAATAGTTCTTAGTTTCTGCATATTTCAGAGATGTAAGTAAAGCAAATTTTCAAGGTGTAAATGTATATATGAACATGCCAAAAGCTTGTATACTTAAGCATACTGAAGTTCTGTTATGACTCTCATGTTAACAGAAGTCATAACTATTATCTTACAAATTGTACCTGTACTGGTTTAAAGCCATGACAATTCTCTGTTACCAAGGATAAGAAAGCATGTTTCCTGCAAAAACCTCCTCAGTTTCATTTCGTAATCTCAGACAACTTCTCCAGGCATCACTTCCTTTATGCTTTTATGAACCAGCAATGTTCTGTCATGACGATATGTGTCCCTTAAACTTTAATTCTGTTTAAAGCTTTTATATATTTTGCTTGTAAGATATTAATATCTACATCTTTCATATCCTGGTAATTAATCCTTAATTGTAGTTTGTCCTTATCATATGGAGGGACAGTCCATTGTTTTCAGTTTGAAATGTTTCTCACACTTCTAGAGGTACTTCTGTAGGAGACAGGCTGTTGTTATTAAATGGTTAGGATTTATCTAAGATATTTAGCTGGATAAGATTCTAGTCAAGTTTAGTTTTGATAATACACAAACTTTTTATAGCCCCATGTGTAGTGATTCTATAATATTTTCCATGAAAAATTAGAAATTAATCATAGTTCTGATAATATCACAATGTTGACACTATTTTCAATCCACTTCAGTGGTGGTGAGGCTGCTATATAGTCATCATACATGAGCTGAAATTTTTCCTTTTCTTTTATCTAATAGAGGGAGAGTTGGGACAAAATTGGGCAGATAAAAAATTTGAGAAGTCAATTAGTAATACATCTGTCCTACTCTTACTGTTTGGCAATGCACATTTCTGATCAGCTTGCTGCTTCAGTGTCATATCCACTTATGGTCTGAAAATAGATTTATGTGCTAGCCCTCTGGTATTATTTGTATTTTAATAATTCAAAGGATCGCATGACTTCAAGAACTAAAAGGCTAACTAATATCCTAAAAATGTCTCCTTGTGGATGCAATTGTGCTTCCTTCCAAAACTCTTGTGTACACTGGCCTCTTCTCTCTCCTTAAAAAGAAGGCCTTGACAGAGAGCGTCAAATCTCCTGCCTCCCCAGAAACCTAAACTAAGGTATGTTTCCCTTTATAGATGCTTACAATGCAATCCTTTTCTGGTTAAAAGATCACGTGATTACAGTTCATCACCTGCTACATGTAACTATATGATAATGTCTATCAGAATAAAAGATAGTTAAGGGACATTTATGCCGTGCTTAAATATATTGAACTGTTAATCATATAAAAATAATTTTTCAACTAACATTACTTTGCATTGTTAAGATAAAGATATACATGGAGGCTTGGTTCATAATTTTAGACCAATTAATGTGCAATAAGAAGTTAGTTTCTGCATTATTGAATAACAGCCTGTGCTGAGAACTGAGTTTTCTGACATGCTTTGGGTCGTAAGTTTGAAAGGCCTTGTTCTGATTGGTTTAAACCATACCTGTCAATGCTTTAAAAATTTTTTTAAAATATATTTTGGCACAGATATGGGTGGTTTAACAGAGTACATAAATGTCAGGGAAGTCCTTTGGTTATGAATAATGAATCACAAAATGGTTATGGACATCACAGGATATTTATCGAGGGTCTAGGGCATTTTGAAACTATGATCATTAACATAATACAGTTGTGAATCTTTTTGGTTTTCTACATCTAAGGCATTAAATGGAAAAAGGCCATCAAAGCACTTTTCACTTTCATGCTTGAGTACATAAAAGACTCCTACATAAAATAAATCCAGATTTTATGGCTTAGGTTTTGAGGATAGTTAATATTTTACAAAAATGCTTAGCCTCCAGGATTACAAAGACAGGCAGCAATATATAATCAAAAATCAAGCTCTGCTTTATCTTGAATGATATAGGTTTAAAAAGTAATAGTGTTCACTACTAATTTTTAAGCACATTTTGTATGCTAAGGATTATAATATGTTATCTCACTTAATTCATGTAAAACAAACCATGAAGAAAGTACTCATATACACATTTTACATTTGAAAACATTGAACCTCTATAAACATTAATTTGTCTACTTTCAAGCTGATAATTCTAAATCCAAAGCAAAGTCCATACACTTTTCTCAATGCCGCACTCTTCCTCTACATATGGAAGCAATGTTTTAGAGATAACATGGATAATTTAATTGGATTTATTTACAGGGTATTTTATAGACTTCTGCCAACCTATTATTGCTTATAAAACAAATAAATAAGACCTCAGATAAAAAATTATAGAGGAAAATATTTTGTTATTAAAGCAATTGGTAAGGCATATACATGAGATATTCATTAATTCCCCCAATGCTAAATTGTATAATAAAATACACTCAAAATTCCATGGACATCACAAAGCTCCTCTGAGTGTATCACACATTTGAAACAAATGATTTAGGGGCAGAATGAGGTAATATTCAAAATATTAACACAGATGTTGAAACATTTCACAAACTAACTTTGTAACTTACTGAGCTTATGCCCAGGTGTTTTATACAGATTTTTTTTTTTTCTGTTGTGACCAAAAGACCCGACAAGAACAATCAGAGGAGGAAATTTATTATGGGGACTTATGGTTTCAAAAGTCTTGGTCCATAGACATTCCTTGGGGCTTGAGGTGAGGCAGAAAGTCATGGTTAAAAAGTGTGCTGGAGGCAAGCAACTGGGAACATGGCTCTGGGAAGGTGTAGGGGAAGAGGGTGGAGAGAGAGCCCTTCATGGAAAAAACATAAATCCCAAAGGTATGCCCCATTGACCCACCTCCTCCAGCTACACCCTACCAGCCTGCAGTCACCACTCTTTTAATTCCTAGGAAGGAATTAATGTACTGATTAGGTTAAGGCATATAGCCCAATCATTTCACCTCTTTCTTGAATTGTCTTACACACAAGCTCTTTGGGGACACCTTATTATCTAAACCATAGCAACAGGTTAGATACATCCTACTTTCTCATGGTGGTCATGGTGGATTATTTCTCTAGATTATTATTGTTGTTATTTTGGTTTGAGCTCTTGGAAGTAAAAAAAAAACTTAAAAGGTCCATTTGATGGTTGCTTAAAAGTTTATAAACATCAAATACCTTAATAATCTACCTATTTTCATAACATTTTTTTGAAATTTTTAAAAATGTACCTTGTATAGAAACCTCTGATATGATAAATTCTCCAAAATAAAGCTTTAGTCATAAAAATATATGTGAAAGATGGAATTTCTTTTGCTTACTACCTCTTAAGCTGATTTTAAAGTGCAGACAACAATGATATAATGCTTTTCAATATTTTTAATAATAGCATTACCTACTATATTACAAATTTCTTTAATATCAAGTTTGATAGAAGACTGTTACATTCTTATATCAACTTATGCTTAATAGTTTTTTTAGAACACTTTCATAAATCTGTTTTCAGAAGTAACTCAGAATGAGAGTGTATCTTGTGTCCCTAAATTCTGTAATTAGACTAAAGTAAGTGTAGTGAAATTTAACAGAAGGTTTTATTATCTGGAAAAACCACTGGCATTTCCTCTCATTAAAGTTCCTTGCTCTAACTTTTATATTCTTAGAAAGAAATTTTCCATGTTGATTTATCTATCAGGTGTTTATAGACAGCTTCCAATTTTACATTCCCAATAAACAACTTTACCTCTTGGCTTGATCCTACTTCTCATCTTCACATTGACAACCTCCCCCAGCTGTCACCCACATAGTAACAATATAATCCATCATTCATCCTTTAAGAGGGGCTTTTTAATGTTCTCATATTCTCTAAGTGACCCCTCCTTTCAAACTAATTTTGTTCTTTTTATAAGCTACTAAGAAACTTATAGCCTGTGTACATGGGGCTAACCAGTTTTGTATAGCATATGTTAAAGCAAATCAGCTGACTTCTGATTTATCAAAAATAGAGAAAACACTATATAAACATTGTAAATTTGAAGGGATGGGGGTCATAAGGTAAAAAAATGTTGTTTTAAAAGTTAATTTTATTTGAAGGCTAAAGAGATATTATTTAAATAATTAGACCTCTGGGAACAGTAAATGAATATACATCAAATTTTATACCACTTTACAAGTACTAATACTCTGAAAATAGTTTTTTCAGTTATTATAACTTTCAGAATTATCAAAGACCAGTGAATTCACATCAATATTAAAACACAGAATGAAAATAACATAATTGCATACTTATTGCACATATATTATATGCATTTATTATTATATATTGTGATTGCACACATAAGCACATGTTAAAATTTATATAATTATAATAAAGGACATTATTAGATTTCCTTTAATAAAATAAAATTATAACATATTTTGAGATCTTCATAATAGAAGCAGAAGGATATTACTCTACATTAAATTTGAGTACACTTTATATAAAGAGAGTTTTGCAATTCATTTCAAGTAATATGTTATTCTCTTATATGTAAAATATTTACACCTAAGTTCTTTGACACTAACTTTAAAAAATACGAAAGTTTGGGCTTTTATGTAAGTCTATATAAATTAATTACTATATATTTGTGTTTTACCATGTTCTATAAAATAGTTGATGTAAGACTTACATGACTTATTTTGAATAATAAATAATATAGGCAGATTGGTCCCTGTAGATCAAAGTTCTCTAACTTATAGCCTCTACAATAGCCCTCTCAACAAATTCTGGGATTCTAAACATAATCTATAGTCCTTGAAATAATTCCCTCTTTAATATATTTAATAAAATTGGTATGTGTGATGATAATGAAATGAATGAACTATATCTCTAAGTATTCTATACATCAAGATTTTATGAAAATAAATAAAAAATCAAATACTAGGTTAAAATTAATTTCAAGATGGGCTAAATGATGCTCCTGAAAGGAATACTATAAATTCTCTTAAGTGTGGATAAAATGCAAAATGTTTTGTATTATCTGGGCCAAGGTAATGATACTAATATTTTTGTTAACTTTGATCGAGTTGGTGTGCTCATTGTCAATAAAATAATGACAAATTGCTGATAATTAAAAACAAATTTGTCTAACTTGTCTTAGTTTTCATCAATAAAGCATAAATCTTGGGGATTTTAAGCAAGAATTTGCTTTGGTAATGTATAGCTATGGATTGCTTTAAATCAATGGAAAGGTATTAGGTCATTAGGTTAGACAATAAGGAATGAAGAAAAAATTTAGGAAGTAGATTCTAGAAAAAAATCTCAGATATAGAATTTAATGAAATTTTACAAGAATTATCACAGGGTTTAGCTTTCTGCTGGTAGGTTCTGAATAGAATTCTAAATCTTTCTGAGCTAATAGAAACTCAGCTCTTAGTTGAAGATTTCTTGAAGAAATTCTTCTCCAAAAACATGTTTTAAATTATTCTAATAGGTTGAGGGTGTAGCTCAGTGGTAGAGTACTTGCCTACCATGCACAAGGCCTTGGGTTCCATCCCTAGCACTGCAACTTTAAATTAAATGAAATTAAATTAGACTAAATTCAATAAATAAGAAAGTATAATAAAATAAAATGCTTCTGACTTTTCCATAAAATATATAATCACAGAATGCTGATGGGAGAGACAATATATAAGGTTTGGTTTTGGTTTGGTTTGGTTTAGATTGTTTTCAGAAAGAGCACTTCTAATGGGAAGAAAGACCTCTGCAATAATTTCCAAGTTAAGGATTAAAGAAGTCAACATTTTGAAGAGTGTACTCAAAAGACCATTCCACATTAAAATAATAATGATTTATTTGATTTTTTGTTTGTTTTTAGCAGTACTGGGATTAAACCCAGGACCTCATGCATACTAGGCAAATATTCTACCATTCAATCACATTCCCAAGTCCTAATGTGATAATGATTGACACTGAACTTTTCACAATATATGCACAATTGCAAGAACTAGTATTTTTCTGTACCTGATTTGACAGTCTAAATGTTCTCCTTATCATCAAAACAAAAGTATAGGTGTTTATGTGGCTACAATGTCAAGACTGATTTCTTAACTGAACTCTGTCATTTCCTCTTCCTAGCTTTGCGTAAGCCACAACTTGCTCCTGAGCTTCAGCTTCATTAAAAATGGCATTTTTAAATAGCAGTCTATTTCATTGTGCTATTCTCAGATTATTTTTGTAAATCGCTTAACACAGAGCATTACCAATAATCCTCAAAAATATTAAGTATCTTTATTTTTTTGAGGTTAAAAGGTGTGAATTTTATGTTTTTCCAATTTTTATTCTAATTTGTTATATATGACAAGTATCTTTATTTGTAAAAGACTTTGATTATTTCTGAATATAATAACATGTCCAATACTTAGGGATTGTGGGTTTTATTAAACCCAATATACTGGATAAGTAGAGGTATAACTTTAGTCACATTTTCTGTTACCTATTCTCTAATTTTATTCATATTTTCCCAATGGTTGGAACATTATCTGTCACAAGTATATCACTCAATCAATACTTATTAAAAAATATAATAAACTATTTAATACTTATTTCTTTAATTAAAATAAACACACACACACACACACACAGTAAAGAATCATACATCCTACAAACACTCCCATAGAGCCAGAATGATTGAAATCTACTACTTGGGCAAGGTAGGAAGATAATATATTTTGGTCCATATTTTCCTTCACTGTCCCTTGAATGCTCCCTGTGAATTGATTTAATTGCTCTGCTTATGGGCTGCAAGAGCAAGAAGACCAGGAAGAAGGAAAGAACAGGAAGAAAGCCCAACCTGCAGTCACAGTGTCATGCATGTTACATTATCTTTTAAGCAGGAGCTTCTCTGGCCTGGAGGTTCCTGTGAGTGTTCAGAGTCCTTAGATGACAGTGACTTACACAGACTAGCCTCCCGGCTACAAAGAAAGGATTTTGATGTGTTTCTATGTCTTTGAAAGGAATTTACCTGCTTAATAGTATATTTCCTTTGAGGCCCTTTCTCTCTCTGTGTGTCAAATGAAAATCTGCTCTTTGGAAGAGTAAAAGAAAGAATTAGAGGATAATATACCATGGTGCCTCATAGTTAGTAGAAAGTGATCAACTACAAAGAGACTTATTTCGGGTAAAGAATGTGAAGCATTCAAAATCTGGAAGATGAATGGGGATTGGTGACAGGGCAAACTGGAAAGATAAACTAAGAAAGAAGGAAATAATTATATAAATACATTATTTGGAGAGATTTTGGACTTGAGGTCAAATTGAAAAAGGTCAGGAACCTACAAAGAATGGCCAAATTCAGCATCATGTATGGGAAAAAGTAAACTAAAATAATATGAAAAAGTCAATCAGAAAGCCAAGAAAGGCTGAGGAAAGGGAGAAATAAAGGAATAAAGAGACAGAAATTAAAAATAAAATAAATTAAAATCATATTTTCTTCAAACTCATATTGAATTTTACTTGGTTTTCTTTGTGCAGAAAGGAAAACTGAAATGAACATATTCTTTATGAAAACCAAATATACATCAACATGCAGCAATTCATGTATGTGATCATGACATTCTATGCTGACCCTCTCTCATCTATTGAGATAATAAACAGAAACACACAAACCAATAATAGACTTAATATACTCAGGCTTTCAATATACAACTTCCACAAAATTTTGAATTTTTGGGGGATGAATTTATGACATATAGGATTTAAATCTCATGCAGCTATTTGCAGCTTATCTGTGGTAAAGGAACATCCAACATCCAGGGGGCAGTGCCGTCATGGGAAAGGGAGTAGAACTTGTCGACTGAGGCATTATATGTCCTAAAATCTGACCATCCAGGCACTCAGCCAGTCCAACAGATGGGCATTAGCCCTGAAAGCAATGTGACCATGTATGTTCATCAAGGTTGTTTTCTATAGAGCAAAATTTTCACCCACAATTGTTCTAACAGCTGTTCACACTGAGCTTATACACTTCCAGTTGGGAAGAGATGTCATTGCCCATTCATCTTTGGGATAAACTTTCCACATAAAAAGAGAAATTGCATATAAAGTGACCATTCAGCAGCAACAGTGGTAACGCTGATGGCACCAGAGTCATCAAAATCTCTCGTGGAGAACATCCACTTGAAGGCACTTTCCACATTCATGAGAGAAAGTTATCTTACATCTCTGGTCCTAGACCCTTAAACTATCAAAACACTTTTGGTCGTTTCTAATAGTTGCGTGGATCGTGTGTCTGTGTGTGTGTGTGTGTGTGTGTGTGTGTGTGTGTATTCTGTGTGTGCATTCAATACCATCTTTATAGATAAATCTGGTATTTTATTTTACTTTATTTATTTATTTATATTTTATTGCTTAGGGCCTCGATTAGTTGCTCAGTTAATCTGACATTTTATTGAGTTTCATAGTAATTAAATGTCCTATAGATGACAAAGAAAACTTTGGGAACAAATACTTAAATCATGTAACATATTATTATATTAACTCTTATGGGAATTGTGGTCTTCCGACTACACAGATTTCTCAAATCAAGGGTAATGCAGATGCTGAGGTGAAAAACACTCATATGTACATCAGGTTCCAAAGTAAAGCCCAATTATGATAATTTAGATGAAGAGAAAAGAGGGATCAATGGTGGGTATGACACCAAGTGACTGAATCATTTGAAGTATTAAATGAGTTTTTTGTTTAGTTCTCTAGTTTTAAACATTCATTTCCAGTTGCTCATACTGAAATCCTCTGACTAATTTTGGAGTCCTTCTTCTGTTCTCATCTCCAGTAGGTCACCAGGTCCACCCTGAACATATCTTGTATCTGTACCTTATCCACATGTACATTACCATTGTTACGATTCAAGTGTCCTCATCCAGCCCAAATTATTGTTATTAACTCCTTACTGGTTGTGTTAGTCAGCTTTCTATGGATGTAACCAAAATAACTAAAATGAACAGCTTAAAGGAGGGAACATTTACTTTTGTCCACAGTTTCAGAGGTTGCAGTCCCATAGTTGGCTGGTTTCATTGCTTTTGGCCTGAGGGGAAGTAAAACATCATGGTGAAAAGGGCATAACAGGAAAGTTGTTCAGTTCATGGCAGCTGGGAAACAGAGACAGAGGGGCCAAGGATAAGAAATATATTTTCAGGTCATGCTCTTTGGGACCTACTTTTTTTCAACCTGGTCCCAAAACCTACAGTTTCTATTCTCCTAGTAGTCCATTCAGCTGTCAATGGATTAATCCATAGATGAGGTCTGAACCCTCACCTTCTCACTTCCACACATCTCAATGTCTGAAAATTGCTGCATTGGGGATCAAATATTCAACACATTAGTCTTGGGTGAACACTGTATCCAAACCATAACATTAGTCTTCCTGTCACTGGTTTTTCCTGAGGGATTTTAGTCACTCTTTTTCCTAAGCTACAAATTTTTTCATAAACTTTTATTAGAGCATACCTAACATGAAACATTTATTACATTCTTCTGTTTCAGCCCTCAGATTCTAAGTTTTTTCAAAAAAAGAAAGAGACTAACCCCTGCCATATAACTAGTCTTCAATAAATATTGACTGAATAAATATTGCATATTTTAAAGTGTATTATAAACACTCCTTTTTTCCCTAGAGTGAATAGAATATTCTTAATTATGCATATATTAATACAGGTTCTCCATGTGTGAATACACTGTCTGATACTGAAGTACCATTTAAATAAAAACTAAATTATTTCAACACCTGTGGTCCACTAAGAGGGTTTTATCCTACTAGCAGTATGTAGCAAAGATTGCACATTGAATTACTTCCTTATATTAGTTGAAAGGCTCTCACCTTCAGAATAAATAATAAATCACATGGAATCCAATGAACTCACAATAAAATCCAACTGGTTATCATTTCTCCAGCCTTATTTCCCACTAGTTTCCCAAGAACATCCAACTGAACATACCAATTACTCTCAGCTCATTAAACACCCACAAGCTTTCTTTTCTTTACCTTTGCATATGCCATTTCTTCTGGCTCCTCTTCACAGCTTAGTTATCTTAATTTTCCTTGTGCTTTGAGCTTTCACTCAGCTGTTGGTTTTGTCTGCACCTGGTGTAGGTATCCCTAGCTTCAGGCTACATCAATTGTCTCTCATCAGTCCCTTTTTTTTAAACAATTCTCTTTTACAAAGTACAGCTATAATAATATCAAATTCAAGTACTCAATAATTCTGATATACATTAATCATGATAAATACAAACAAAAGGCTATCTTGCAATCTACATTTTATTGACAAGGGACATTTTTACCCTAAAGTCGTATAACTGGTAGTTGGTCAATCAAAGAAGAATTTAAATGCCACATGTCCATATGAATCCAGAGTCCTTGCTCTCATCCACATTGACATTTACTGTTTATTTACAGACTTTCCAAAAAGTAAGTTCCTTCAGGACAAGAACTGCATTATTTTTTCTGCATCACTTGTACCTGGGATATTATCTGGTTTTTACTGCTTAGTCAGATGATACTTGCTTATTGAATAAATAATAATAAATAGAAGAAAGTATAAGTGAACTTGTCACTGAATGAATTTATTAGTTCTGTGGTACATAAAAGATAAGGAATAATAATAATAATAATAATAATAAAGAGCTATCCAATTTTTCTGGCTTATCCTTTCATTTGAATGGAGCTGTATAATTTAATATTCAAACAAAAAATGCCTTGTTGTGTATACCAGAGTCCACCTCTAACCTAAAACTTTTAATATTCAGTAATCTGGAGGACAACAGCTCATAGTTCATGTAATGATCTTAAATACTTCATTTCTCCATTAAATGGTCCATTTCTGAAACACAGACCTAAATTATAAAATCCATTTGCAAAATGTTCTCTAGGATACTAATGGGCTTTTGGAAAATAACCATCAGTAAGAGTTTAAAACATGGAGAATATGAAATGAAAGAAACTTCATCCTGAGTCAATTCTCTTAGACTTTGTTAGTTTTAGAGATAATTATAATCACTTCATATTTCAGCCCAAATAAAAAAGAATACTTATTTTTAATAAACATTTTTACTTAAATTCATAACCTTTGCTATATGTGGCATATAGTTCCCAAATTAGCACAGTACTTGGTGTTTCTTTGTTTTAATACAATCATATAAATTAATAAATTCATATTTGAAAATTAAAACCAGTTTAATATGTAAATACAATAAAATTTGAATATGATTCAATTCTATATGGTTTTCTATTTCATGAGCTTTAGTAATAATAAGTTTTAAGGCGCTTGCCTTACTTTCTTCAGTTGTTATTTCTTCTGCAGTTAGTAATGTTACTTCTGAGACAATTCTTAACATGCTGCCCTCTAAAGGATGGTGAATATAGGTGGTTCCATTTAGTTCTTCATAATAATCCGTTTTAATTTTCCATTAATAAATGTCATGGCTATCATCCAGCAGATAAAAAGGAAGTAATATGATAGTCTTATCAAATACTACATTTATAATCTTATCAATAAGAGAATATGTAATATAAATTACTAATTTAGTAATAACTCATAGCTATCTAATTTTAGGCATTTAGATATCTAGTAACATTTGCCTACTCTTGATAGATCAAAATCATTGAAAACATTCCTAAAAGATGAGTATTTTTTATATTATTTCCTAAAAGTATTTACATTGCCAATTTAAAATTAATAAGTACTGTACATAACTTAGTTTGCTAGATCAGGCAGTACGGGCCAGAGTTTGTTATGCTAAGAAGACACCACCAAATCTTATTAGATTAAAATAATACAGTTCTATTTTTATTTCTCATTATATATGTCTAACATGAATCATTAGAGGGGTTTAGTTTATCTTGACCATTTACTAATATAAGATGATAGGGAGATTATCTTGATATGTTTTGCTGATAACGGTGATAGAGAATGAGATATGAAATGGTAAATACTACAGCTTTGATATAATACATATAATACAATTTACTTCAACCTATGAACCATTGCTCAGAACTAATAATTCTACCCACCTGAAAAACTGATTGGAAAAATTATCATTACATATCTTAGAAAAGAGAGAATAAGATATATATTTACATTAGGACATTAACTTCTGAAAATGTTAACTTGAATTGTGTATTTATTTACACACACAAGCTGGATTATCCAATTTAGAAAATTTGCCTTCATCCATTTATTTGTTAGGTTTAACCTCAATGTAGATTTCATTTTAAAATTTTTGAGTCAAATACTTGTTTTTATTTAAAAATGAATATTATGTAATTTTTATATCCCAAGCTCCAACTTGTCAAAAATATGTTTCCTGTTGCTCTACATTATCAATAAAATGTGAAATACTTCCATGATCTTCTCTTTCTTCATATTAGGTTGCTGACTACATATTACATTTTACATGTACAGATACTAACCCTTCCTAATAGCTGCATAAGATTAACTGTCATAGAAATCTTTATATATCTATATCAGCAAAAATTGAAACATCTAATATATGTTTTACTTGATACATGTAAAAATTATTACAACCCCAACTGTTGTAACATGCAAAATGACCATAGATTTTTTTTAAGTGACACAATATGATTGCTAATTCTCAAAAATTATATAAGGATTTACTTTGGCACTTGACATGTTTCTTCTCCATGTTCAGGATTCTAAGTCTTCAACAGAGTTGGGAAACTTTCATTATTTGGTTTTTCAGGTTTATATATTTAATGTGTATATTTATGTGCTTTTGTTTTGAAAGATTAGATATACAGAATGCTGGTGTTGAAGAAAACCTAAGAATTTATATAGTCAACCTATTTGACTGATTGTCTTAAGTCTCAGTTCTTCTATTTCATTTCCAAGTGACATTATCTATTCTCTATTGAAATACCTATTAATACATGACAATTTAAAATACTCAATATTGCTAAAAGAATGGACAGTATATAGATATCACTATTAGTAACAATTTATACAACTAATAAGATACATTGAAACGTGAATGTATTTATCAAACTACTATGAAACACTACTTCTTTCCTTTTGTTTTAAAAAATGATTTTGTATCAACAGTTAGTAATTTACAGTTAGGTAAGAATAAGAAGCTCTGGTGTTCTATTGTACAGAGAAGTGACTATAGATTACAATTATGTCTCATATATTTCAAAAAACTAGAAGAAAGGGCTTCAAGTATTTTCAACATAAAGAAATGATAAATGAGAAGATAGATATGTTTAATCTTATTTAAACATTATACAGTATGTACATATATCAAGACATCACATGGTACCCCATTAATATATGTGTATCAGTTGTAATACATGTATGTATAATATATGTATCAGTTAAGTTTTTAAATATTCATGTAAATAATTTTTTAAGAACACCCTTTATATTAGTTTCAAGGACTGGGAAAAGCAAGAGGGAAATTATGGACTCTAAAAGGTATTATGTGATAGCAATGCACTAAAATTGGTAGTATGGTCATCAACATACTATAATATGGTCAATCCACATAAATATTCTGAGTTGAACTTTAAGATTTTTAATTTTGTCATAACAGTGGCTAAGTAATGAATTGCATCTAAATTGCTCTTTAATGTATACAAAAGAGAGAGTGGCCTGCAAATAGCCTTCTAGTCAACTGTGAAGGCAGAGTTTTGCATCTAGGCAGTAACTTAGGCTCTGCCTCATTAAAGGAATAGTTTTATGTGTCCTATACAGAAACAGGACAAGGCTTAGGTAGCCAAAGATAGAATGACTTTTGCATTGCTCATATCAATTTGTCTAGCCCAGGGCTTTATAATATGTGATTGTCATTCAATGTTAGCAAGAAGAATGAATGACTTACTGATAGAAACGAAAATCACTTTGCTCCTATTCTAATTGTGAACATTTGAAGTTTGTGTTTGATCACTGTGAACAACTAAGTACATATTTGGTATAATTCTCAAAGTCCACTATAGAGATATAGTAACAAAACCAGTGTGGTATTGCCAAGAAGACCAATGGACACAGAGAGAAACCCACAGAGGTTTGCCAAAAACATACATTGGAGAAACAGCCTCTTCAACAAATGTTATGGGAAAACTGGAAATCCATATGTAGTAGAATAAAATTTAAACCCCCTCTCTCTCTCTCTGCACAAAACTGAAATCAAATTGTATTATGGTTTGGACAACAACAACAACAAAAGAGTCCTAAAATTCATTTCTTAACAATAAAAAACCTAGGATAACCAAAGTAATTCCAATCCAAAAAAGCAAGGCTGGAGGCATCACAATACCTGACTTCAAATTATACTACAGCACTATAATAACAATAAAAAAACTGTAATGGCACTGGAATAAAAACAGACAAAAAGTGTCTTGTTGTATTCCTAAGTCCTTGATCCATTTTGAGTTGGGTTTTGTGCATGGTGAGAGATAGGAATTTAATTTCACTTTGTGGCATATAAATTTCCAGTTTTCCCAGCACCATTTGTTGAAGAGAATATCTTTTCTTCAATTCATATTTTTGGCACCTTTGTCTAATATAAGATAATTATAATTCTGTGGGTTAGTCTCTGTGTCCTCTATTCTGTACCACTGGTCTACCTTTCTGTTTTGGTGCCAATACCATACTGTTTTTTGTTACTTTTGCTCTGTAATATAGTTTAAGTTCTGGTGTACTGATGCTACCTGCTTCATTCTTCTGCTAAGGATTGCTTTAGCTATTCTGGGTCTCTTAGTTTCCCAGATGAATTTCATGATTGCTTTTTCTATTTCTATGAGGAATGTCATTGGGATTTTGATCAAAATTGCATTGAATCTGTATAAGGCTTTTGGTAGTATGGTTGTTTTGATAATATTAATTCTGCCTATCCAAGAGCAAGGTAGGTCTTTCCATCTTCTAAGGTCTTTTTTGACTTCTTTCTTTAGGGTTCTGCAATTTTCATTATATATATATTTCACCTCTTTTGTTGATTCCCAAGTTTTTGTTTGTTTGTTTGTTTGTTTTTTTGTTTTTTTTTTAGGTTGTTGTAAATGGGGTAGTTTTCTTCATTTCCCTTTCTGAGGATTTGTCACTGATATACAGAAATGCCTTTGATTTATGGGTTTTGATTTTATATCTTCTACTTTGCTAAATTCATTTACTAGTCCTAGAAGTTTTCTGGTGGAACTTTTAGGGTCTTCTAGGTATAGAATTGTATCATCAGCAAATAGTGCAAATTTGAGTTCTTCTTTTTCTATGTGTATCTCTTTAATATCTTTCATCTGTCTAATTGCTCTGGCCAGCGTTTCAAGAACTATGTTAAATAGAAGTGGTGAAAGAGGGCATCCCTGTCTTGTGTCTGTTTTTAGATGGCGTGCTTTCAATTTTTCTCCATTTAGAATAATGTTGCCCTGGGGCTTAGCAGAGATGAACTTTATGATGTTGAGATATGTTCCTGTTATCCTTAGTTTTTCTAATGTTTTGAACATAAAGCAAAGCTGTATTTTGTCAAATGCATTTTCTGCATCTACTGAGGTAATCATATGATTCTTATCTTTAAGTCTATTAATACGATGAATTACATTTATTGATTTCTATATGTTGAACCAACCTTGCATCCCTGGGATGAATTCCAATTGATTGTGGTGCATGATCTTTTCGATATATTTTGGTATTTGATTTGCCAGAATTTTATTGAGAATTTTTGCATCTTTAGATGTTCTTTAGAGATATTGGTGTGAAGTTTTCTTTTTTTGATGTGTCTTTCCCTGGTTTTGGAATCAGGGTGATATTGGCCTCATTGAATGAGTTTAGAAGAGCTGCCTCTTTTTCTATTTCCCAAAATAAATTGAAGAGTATTGGTATTAGTTCTTCTTTATAGGTCTTCTAGAACTTGGCTGTGTATCCATCTGGACCTGGGATTTTCTTGGTTGGTAGACTTTTGATGGTGTCTGCTATTTTGTCACTTGAAATTCATCTGTTTAAATTGTATACATTATCCTGATTCAATTTGGGCAAATTATATGACTGTAGAAATTTTTTGATGCCTTTGATATTTTCTATTTTCTTGAGCACATGTTTTCAAAATAATTTCTAATTATCTTCTGTATTTCTGTAGTGTCTGTTGTGATATTTCTTTTTTCATCACGTACGTTAGGGATGTAAATTTTCTCTCTCCTTCTTTTCATTAGAATGGCTAAGGGTCTGTCAATTTTGTTTATTTTTTCATATAATGCAGGATATATCTCTATTTTTTATATTTGCTAAGTGTTGCTTTGTGGCATAGTATATGGTCTATTTTAAAGAAAGATTCATGTGTTGCTGAGAATAAAGTATATTCTCTCATTGAAAGATGGAATATTCTATATACGTCAGTTAAGTCTAAGTTATTGTTTATATTATTGAGTTCTATAGTTTCTTTGTTCAGCTTTTATTTGGAAGATTTCTCTAGTGATGAAAGAGGTGTGTTAAAATCATCCAAAATTATTGTGTTGTGGTCTACTTGACTCTTGAACTTGAGAAGAGTTTGTTTGATGAATATAGCTGCTTAATTGTTTGGGGCATATATATTTGTAATTGTTAAGTCTTGTTGGTTTATGGTTGAGCATTATCCCTTGAGCAGTGTGTAGTATACTTCTTAATGCTTTTTGATTGACTTTAGTTTGAAGTCTACTTTATTTGATATGAGGATGGAGACCCCTGCTTGCTTCCACAGTCCATGTGAGTGGTATGATTTTTTTCCATCCCTTCACCTTCTGTCTGTGGATGTCTTTTCCAATGAGTCTCTTGGAGGCAGATTATTGTTGAGCCTTGGTTTTTTGTTTGTTTGTTTGTTTGTTTTTGATCCATTCTGTTAGTCTATGCCTTTTGAATTTAGGCCATTAACATTCAGAGTTATTAATGAGACATGATTTATAATCCAAGCCATTTTTGGTATTTAACATGACTTGGTTTGTCCTCTGATTAGATTTTCCTTTAGTGCAATCCCTGTCTTTTGATTTTCATCATTGTTTTTAATTTCCTCTTGGAATATTTTGCTGAGGATGTTCTGTAGTGCAGGCTTTTTTAGTTGTAAATTCTTTTAACATTTTTTTTGTCATAGAAGGTTTTTATTTCATCATCAAGTCTAAAGCTTAGTTTTGCTGGATATAAGATTCTTGGTTGACATCTATTTTCTTTCAGAGCTTGGTATATGTTGTTTCACAATCTCCTGGCTTTGAGGGTCTGGGTTGAAAACTCTGCTGAGATACAAATTGGTCTAACCCGATATGTGATCTGATTCCTCTCTCTTGCGGCTTTTAAGATTCTATCCTTATTTTGTATGCTTAGCATTTTCATTATAATGTGACTTAGTGTAGATCTGTTGTAATTTTGTACACTTGGTGACCTGTAAGCCACTTGTAATTTGGTTTTCCAATTCATTCTTCATGCTTGGGAAATTTTCTGATATTATCTCATTGAAGAGATTTTGCATTCTTTTGGTTTGAAACTCTGTGCCTTCCTCTATCCCAATAACACTTAGATTTGGTCTTTTGATGCTGTCTCATAATTATTGGATGTTCTGCTCATGGTTTCTTACTATCTTCACTGTGTGATCAACTTTACTTTCCAGATTGTATTCTTTGTCTTCATTAACTGATATTCTTTCTTCCAAGTGATCTAATCTGGTGGTTATGCTTTCTATTGAGATTTTTACTTGGTTTATTGTATCTTTCATCTCAAGGATTTCTGACATTTTTTTTCAGAGTCTCTCTCTCTTTTGAAGTAATATTTTGCTACCTGTATTTGCTCTCTTATCTTTGTTGGAACGATCAAATTTTGCCTATATTTGCTCATTTAAGTCATTCTTTAATTCACAGATCATTTTAATTATGAACCTTCTGAACTCATTCTCTGACATTTCCTCAACTTCGCTGTTCATGGGTTCTGCTATTATACTATCCTGGTTTGTTTGGGGCACTTTCCTTCCTTGTTTTTTCATGTTGTCTATGTGTCTTCCTTTCTTGCAGGGTGCATCTGAGATATTACAGTTTCTTCCCTATATTCTTGTAGTACCCATGTTGTCCCTTACCTTGATGTTGGGCTTCCAGGCCCTACTCGTGTCCCTTAATGTATGTTACCGCATCTAAAGTTGGTAGTGGCAAAAGCAGAGGTAACTTAAGATAATAGTTAAGGTTCCCTAAGATGGAAGCAATGTCTTACAGAGATGGGGCTAAAAGAGTGGGCCTCACACTCCCTTTGGGTTGCCTGCTCTGAGATGCAGCTGTTCTAGGTCCTGTCTGTTGTCAAAAAGTTAGGGGCTACTGTGTGGGGAAGACTATGATGATGACTGTAGTGTCCCAAGATGGAAGTGGGTTAGACTTAGACTCCCAGGTAGGGGGAAGGGCAAACTCGAACCTACCCTGGACCTGGGTCCTCTGTACTTTGGTCTGGACAGATCTGGGCCAGGCCTGGACTCCCATGGTAGTCTGTTGGTCAGAAGAGGCAGTCCTGTGCTGGAGGCCAGGCTCTGGCAGGTGCCTGCTGGTGGAGGGGTGGATCTGGGCCTACTGTGAGCCTGCGTCCCACACAGGCAGTTGTGGATGGATGTGGGCCGTTGGGTTTGTGGTAATCTGCTGGTTGGAAGGGGAAGTCCTGCACCAGAGGCTAGGTTCTAGCGGGTGTCTGCCCCACTGGTGCAGGGGTGGACCCGGGCCTACTGTGAGCCTGGATCCTATGCGTGCGGAGTGGGCAGTATCTAGGAATTTCTCTTAAGAACAGAAAATGAGTTTTTTGCTCACCAATGCTCATAGTGTGCAATGTGAAACCACCAAATTGATTAAAAAACTCAAATGAAAAACAATGATAATGTTTCAGCAAACCATACTGATTACTTTGAGAATTTACATTTGATTTCTCAATTGCCCTCAGGTAAAAAAATTATGCTACAAAAACATTTTAATTATGATAAGTTTCATATTAAGTTAGAGTCTAAATTCCTAATGTCTTCAGAGTACACATTGTGCCACAACATCCAGATGTTGAAGATGTAAAAGAAAGATGTTAATAAGAAGTAACAGAAAAAAATGTAGAGGAATTTTTCTGCCTATCACCTTCTTTTTCTCATTGGTCCTAGTTATTTTTCAAGTGTACAATAATGCATGATTTGCCACCAATTCACACATTAGATCATGGACTCAATAATTGTAATAGGGATAATCTTATAAATTAGGATTAAGCAATAAGGATAGTGTTATCTCTAAAAACATACATAAGGGACTGAGGATATAGTTCAGTGGAAGAGTATTTGTCTAGTATGCATGAGGTCCTGAATTGATCTCCAGGACTGCAAAATTAATTACTTAGTAGATTAATTAATCAATTAATCAATATTTCCATAGACTTTTACCTAGCTGGAGTGAAAATACAGATATATACTATATCATGGAAAGTTCAGTATCATGAACAAAACCCAGAAGTAACAAGCAAGTTTGTATTATGTAACAGAATAAAATTATATTCTTTATTCTGGTAATAATGTAGATATACACCAGGACATCCAGAAATGCATTTTTTTATTTTTTTAAAGCAGTGACTGAACCCAGGAATGCTTAACCATAGAACCACATATCCAGCCCCCTTTTATTTTGAGCCAGGGTCTGACTACCTTGCTTCCTCACTGAGTTTCCAAAGGCTAACCTCAAACTTATGATCCTCCTCCCTAGGTCTCCTGAGTTGCTGGGTTCACAGGTGTGTGCCACAACACCCATCTGGGATTTTTCAAGTTTTAAATCTTAGATACATGTCATATTAATATTACTATATAAAGTAATTCCTATAGGAAAAAATGAAAAGTAATTCAAAATTAGAATTCACTGTTAATTTCAAAACTTTGGCAAAAAAAAGAGAGAAATTCCTACCATAAGTAAATCCATTATTTGACTTCTACTCACTTAAAATTTTCTATATATTTTTCAATAATTACAATGCAAGGATTAAATATGATTTATTATCTATACAGTACAATAGATTATGTATTAGTAGCAACTGTTTCAATATAAAATAGGCCAATATACTTATGATTTTGTATCATGAATAACAAGCTGATCCTAATTCAAGAAAATAAACATCATTAAAATAAAGTACCAAGCCAGGAATAGTAGCACATGCCTATAATCCTAGAGGCTCAGAGGGCTGAGGCTAGAAGTTTTCAAGTTCAAAGCCATACTCTGCAATTTAGTGAAGTTCTAAGCAACTTAGTGAGGTCTTAAAATCACATATCAGCCATAATGAGTAAATATTAATTGATAAAATTACTAAAAAAAATCCTTACCCCACAGATTCATATATTGCATCCTGTTTAAACATATCTTTACTTCACAAGGTCAGTAGAAGGTTTATATCAGGAAGAAGAAGAATTTGAAACAGCTACTTATATATTGTTTTTTCCTTTTTTTGTATGTGTGGATTATATTAGTAGATAAAGGAATAGACAAAATTTGGGGGTAATGTTTTATTGTGTTAAAAACAAAGAATCTAATACAATATTTGCAGAAATCATATTCTATATGCTGATATTATTTATAAAATTGAAATCCTATAACTACCTCTCACCCACACACATACACATACTTATCATATTCCTCCTACGCAAATATATTAAAAATGGATGAAAAAATTAGACCTTCCGTTTTTGAATAATATAAGTTATAGAAGATTTTCCCCAAGGGAGTTAATATTTAAATGTTAAATGATTAAAATTAGTTCTTTACAAAATGGGATCATGAAACCAGAATGATAATAGAATACTGACATTAAACTTTCACAATCTATCCAGGAAAATGTGAACATAACTCTTTAGGCCAAGATCAATTGGCAATGAAATGAAGTCTCAATGGAAAAAAATATTAAGCCCTCTTCATTTGAGAAAACTGGAGTGTCTTCAGAAAACAGAATTATATTTGTCTTCATTTTAGTGCAGATTAATTTATTTAATGGTTTAATACTATAAAATCAGGAGGTTATGGGTTTATGTCTTTTTTACTTTATTTTTCTTTATTTTATTTTTTTAATTAGCTACACATGACATTACAATGATCTTGGCAATTCATATATTTGATTCATTGGGGTTTATGTCTTTTGAATACTTAATTTTCTCATGAAGAACTATAGTATTCTGTGTAATCAATAAACTAGGAATGATGGTGCTTATATTAAAATTTAAGAGACTTATTACTTAATTTACATGTATTTTATATTTTGTAGTGAGAAAAAATTTTTCATCATTTTCTGGAATTCAAAATAACTGCTTATTTAGGTATATAAATTTTGCATCTAGCCTCTTTACTGAACATCTTCTTAATTTTTAGACCTATCTCCTGTTTTTCTAATATCTTTAATAATGTATATCTTTTCCTTCTTTCTAATAATGACTCCTTTCATTCTGTATCTTTAAAAAATTATTCCATAATTATCAGCTTCTATTATTAGGTACCCTAAAATTATACTTTTAAGGAATTTAAAATAAATCTTACTTCATTAATCTTAATTTCTGATATGGATTAAACAATATTTTATTAGGGAATTTTGTAACCATTTGTATGTTATACCAGTCAAAAGATTTCTTTTTTATATTGATCTCTGCCAACTTTTCTAATTGGTCTTCTACCATCTCTGTAAATCTTCACCTGTTTAATAATTTTGTGTGGTACAATAGCAATGTGAAATTTTGTGAAAAGAAAAAAAAACTTTCTTGATTAGGAGCCAAAGCACTAGTATAAGAGCTGGATTCTCTGGTTCTCTGGTGAACAAGTTTCATTCAAGAATATTTAAGATTTTTAAAATATCCTGTAAGATATTTTTGTATCTGATAAGCAATACTCCATAAGTTTTGTCAAACTTTTGTTAAGATTTCTGCAGCAGCATAAAGTTTTTATGGTTTTAATTAAGCACAGATTTACTGTCCTTGAGGTTTAATGTGAAGTTTGATAAGATATAAAAAGACATGAGTTTACTTTTTAATTAAGAGGATAAATTGATTGCATCTGAACAAATCACTTTTTTAATTCTCTACAGAATATATTAAATAAGTATAGGCACATAAATTGCATCAGAAAATAATCTGGGATTATTCTAACATTGTAATTGGTAAATATGAAAATGACTTAGGCCTTCATATATAAAATGTGAAAAATAGAAACAATAAAGACAGAAATATACTACCTCATGCAAGTAATTAATAGAAAACTAAACTATAAGATGTAAAAATATGCATACATTCTCCATCAGTTTCTTATTATTCTACAGAAAAAAATCTTCCTTTTGCTTAAAAATCTCTACAATTCGACACATCTGATATATGTGTTTTCATTCTACAGTTACCTGAAAAGATAGATATCTGTATTTATAACAACAGGGAGTCAAATATCCTATTGTTAGAAAGTAAAAAAAAAACCTCATAAAGATTAAACCCAATATTGTTAAGATTAACAAAATTGGTTATTTCTCCCTTCTTAAGAGACAGCTAATGACAGGATAAATATGCTAATACCAAGTCCATCATCAGTATAACCAATGAATTTAATTGCATAAATTCTTCAATGTCTATAATATACAGTAATGGCTACACCATTAAGAAGTTGCTTGGATTGCTAAAAGGATTATTGAGTAATTTTTAGTTTTGCATCTTTCTAGAAAGGAAAAACCATTCTCTTAGAAAATCTGCCAAAATTTCAGTGCAATGATTTGGATGATTTCTGACACAGTGTGTATATTGATTAGTAAGATGGTTAAAATCTCTAAATCAGCTTTTCTACTCTAAGGCAAAAATGACACTCTTAAATACAATGTAAGGATTACATTAAGGCTTATGAAGTGAAGGCTATATATTAAATTTGAAAGAACACTCTTAAGTTACTATTGTGAAGTGTTTCTTTTTGTGTTAAAACTGAAAAACAGGTTCTCCAGTGCATAGATTAAAGGCTTGTTTATCATCCCAAGTCACCTGTTATACCTGTCAAATGCTTGTTATAGGACTTATTTAAGTAGTACTTATTTCACAATCATACCAACTAGAGTTTGTTTAAAAGTTGCTTACATTCCAAATCACTGATGAGAGCTGTATTCTTGTGCTAAAAAATTTTAAGATTATACTCCACAAGTCATACACAGTTACTAGCCCTTTAAGCAAAGTTCATGCCACACATCAGAAGTAACTAATGCTTTCCAAATTACACCAAGCAACCAGTCTCTTGCATATTTGGCTTTGTGTCCTTGGAGCGATTTTCAGCATCATTAGGCAGAAAGTACATCATTTCCCAAGTAACAGGAATGGAGCACATGGAGATTGACTTGGCATCAGTTACATAAACTTTCTGTTTTAGATTTGCAGAATTTACATAATACTGGAACAAAATAATACCCTGCAAACATATTTGTGGTGTCAGCTCAATTTCCCTACAGTGCCATTCTACAGTAAGTCCTGCCAAAGCTTATCTGGCTGTTAAATTTTATGACATGATTTTTCTTTCATACAAAAATATTTTCTACCTAATTTTTTAAATTTATTGATGATTTTTAGAATATTTATTCTACACAAGATGCCTCCATGAAACTTGAAAATATTTTTTTAATTGCTTTGGGAATCAAGAAGTTTTTACATATTCAACTCTCCTATTCCAAAATGAATTCCAATTAAAGATCATATAAAGTTATGATTTCTGTATGCCTGTATTTATGCATTTATGCATGTGTGTCTAAATGTTTATATATCCTTTCCTTTGCAAGCCCAAACTCAAAGACATATTTAGAGATTTGTTAAATACATTGTAAAGGTCTATCACATTTGTGTTTTTTTTACCGTCCATCATGCTATAACAAAAATACTCATTGCAAATACAAAAGTATACTCAATAATTCTGAAATAAATATGAGGATGAAATTATAAATGTTTAAAATTATTTAGTAATAGAAGTGGTATAGTTTTGTTAAAGTTAATTTCATTCTCTGTATATATAAAAAACTACTTGCAAAGTTTCATAATATCAAAGTAAAATAGAAATAATTTTTTTTATTTTATATATCTCATGAACTATGAATGATGCACCTCCAATGATAAATTGAAAGTATTCATTGTTCATGGATATCTAACCTGAAAACAAGAGTTTTATCTGTTTTAAGAATAAAAGAATACATTATCTTTTATACTTGTAGATTTAGGTGAACATTAGAAATCTGCAAATCACGAAGTAAACTTTGACATACATTATGTAAAACTATTGTAAGAGCTATTAGAATAAAAAGTGAAAAATGTCTGGTGCTATTATTTTTTATAAAAAGTGTGATAAATTGTCATCTCAGCATCCTTTGTAAGGAATTATTTTCATAATCTAAAAAGAAATTTTCAAAATCATTATAATTATCTGACAAATTCAAATCATCTTTATGACTGACTTAAACAAAGACTTTTAAGATTTTTTGACCTGGATCTTCCAGAATGCTTGTTCTTAGAAATGATTCTAATACCACAACCTAAATGCAGGACCACAAATGGCCAAAATTTACTGGATATATTGGAACAAACCATCTTATCTTTGTTGAATGAAACCCTATGCAAGAGACATGGAATGGTCAGAGAAGTAAGACTGACTTATTTTCTACCCCCCTGTTCAGTCCAGGGTTCTTGTGAAAAGTGCATTCATGCATAAATTTGTACATCAGTTTAACAAACTTTTCTCACACTTATAAGCACATTCACTTACTCTCCATGCTATAATTTTAAAATTTCAATGTAATTGGTATTGAACTAATGAGCCACTAAGCAGTTATTATTTCATGAAACAGAGCAAAAATTTGGAGTGACACTGAGATGCTGGTAAAAAATTGGGTGTCACTCCCCCTGATATTTTAGGGTATCTTATTTGTACTTATGGAATTTTGTGACAAAATAGGACTAGTAATCACATACAGTGAAAATGTTGAGATATAACAGAGTATTAATATTTTCCTTCCTTTCTTGAGGTTACTGGAATATTTAACATATTATCAATAAAGACAAAGACTTAAATGAAATTCTGAATTATATATATTTGGTTATCAGAGCATTGAAGGATGCTGAAGTCTTCACTGACCTATATAATAAAGTCTCTCCCTGAGTGTACCTTATGGAATTACTTTATTTTGGTTGTTGTTGTTTTTAATGTCAGACTAATATTTTAGAGTCAAATGTACCACATGTGATGTGCCAACACTTCAGCCCCAGTAACTAATAAAACATCATGAGGTAAATTGTACTGCTTATGCATAGAAAAAGAGAAAACCTGGTCAGATGCTTTCTGATATTTCCTACTTCTATAGATTAATTTCTCCTTTCAAAATTACTTTAAAAATAAATTGTTGGGCTGGGGATGTGGCTCAAGTGGTAGCGCGCTCGCCTTGCATGTGTGAGGCCCGGGTTGGATCCTCAGCACCACATACCAACAAAGATGTTGTGTCCGCCGAGAACTAAAAAATAAATATTAAAAAAAATTCTCTCTCTCTCTCTCTCTCCTCTCTCATTCTCTCTTTAAAAAAAAATTAAAAAATAAATTGTTGAAATATACTATGGAGAGTTCTGAGACTTTTCCCTCCAGAGCTGACTATCACGAACTGATGATAAAATCCGATCAATCACAAGAACTTCGGTCCAGCAGTTGCACCACAATGTGGGACACTGAGAGTTCTTTGAATCCATCTCCTCCCTGACTTAACGAGGCTTCTAGTGAACACAAGAGGTGCTCTAATCAATGTCATCCTTTGCAGAATCAGAGGAAAAGCAATAGGGTTGCCTGTAATATCAACTGCAAACAAGTGAGCATTACCTGGTATAGTGTCATTAATGGAGTTGAGGTTGAGGGGTAGTGTGTCTGAGGGGACCAGACTCATTTTAGATCACATGAATTCTGATTTACACATGTCACAGATTACTAATATAAATCAAATCAGTACTTTTCATGTTTTCCTTTGAATCACATCAAAGACTAAAACTATGACCACAACCACTCCCACATGTTTTCATGGAATGCCTCATTCAGACTATGATATTTGACCCTTAGCACTTGAAAATGCCAAACTTTGCATTTAATCTTACAGCATGGAAATAAGAGTGCACATTCAGTTGTTGGTAGGTATTTTGAGAAGTAAAGGCAAAGCCAGAACACCAGACTTGGTCTTTTTTAGTAAGATTTTCTGTTTTTCTTTTGTTTTTTTTTTGTTCCCTTCCCTATTTCTGTCTGGCTTGTCCTTGTTGGTAGCCTTTCTTTCTGCTGTTGAAAGCTAAGACATGGTGGGATCCAATTGTGTCACATCTCATTCAAGTTGGTATTTGTGGCAGCAAGAACAGTCTATGTTCATACAGCTGCCCACAAGTCATTCTTAGCGAGCTCTCAAAGGTTAGTGACTCAAAATAAACAATGCTCCTTCTCTTTTTCTTCTCTTCTAATGCCAGGGAATCTCATGATACTCTCAAAAATTACTATAGAGTTTGAATCAGTTTCTGAATTACCTGAAGGGTTCTTAAAATATTTTCCCTAGGCTTTAAAATACCACCAGTCCAGATTATATCATTCTTGTTTCTCAAGTTTGGTGAAAACAGCAAATCCAGTCTCAGACTCGTATTCCACGAAACTGTATTGCACACACAGTACAAAGTTAGACTTTACCTATGTAATTAAATGTGTCAGCAATGAAAAGAGTATAAAAAATTAAAATATTCCAATTCCCTCTTAAGATTTTATTTTATTTTTCTAAAATGTACTTTTCCCTCCATTATACTTCAAAGAAATCTTTGATTTCAAACACTTAGTTACCCCAATTATAAAGATCAGGGAATATTTAAGACAGTTTATCCAACTTCAAATACTTGTAAATAAGTTTATGAATAATTCCATGACAAAAACTACTGCCTTCATTGTATATACATTTTCTCTCAAAGGAGCCTGTGCACACTAAATCCATTATTTTCATTTGTATGCACAATAGTCAGGTGGTTGTCTGGGTCATCAAATAATTTTGTTATAGTACTACAGACACTTTCAATATGGATTTTGTAAATTTCCAGTCTTTATTTATATATTAGGGCACTGCTTTGTCTATAATGTGGGAAACTTTAGGTGTTGAATTCCAAACTCAATCCATTCCAATTCATTTATTCACTTAACCAGTATTTATTGAGCATGTATGGAAGGCATTATTTAGGCACTAGGTATGGAACCATGAATAATGCTACATAGAAATCCCATTTCTTATGGAGCTTACAAAGAGGAGGTGGACCCCAAACAAACAAATAAATCAATATAAAATCTCAAAGTGATGTTTCAGACAGTGACTGATGTTAAAGGCAGATAAAATTAGATAATTAGATAATTAGATAATATATACATAGGATGGCTAATGGTCACAGGGGTTCAGTTGAATAGTTGGAATAACTGCTACTGTTCCAGACCATGTACAATAATTATGGTTGATAGTAATTAATTGTATATTTTAAAATAGCTAATAGAGAAGATTTTGAATGTTCTCAACACAAATGGTAATTTCTGAAGTGATAAATTTACTGATTACCCTGATCATATTACATGGTAAAAACAAGTATTATAATATCACACTGTGGCCCTAAATATATGCAACTATTATGTCAATTAAAAGTTAAAAATATATTTAGAAAAAATATGAATTTGGTGATACAGAACAACCAGCTCTGTAAGAACTTATATATTAGGGAGGAGTTTCAATTTGAGTATAATTGAAGTGGGAAAGTATCACAGGAGTTTTGGTGGGGAAATTAGACAGTTTGATCTACATTATGAATGGTAATTTTGTATTTCACTTTGCAAATCTTGAATTTCCTAAACAGCGTTTCACACATCTAATCACCTATTTAAAAGTCTTAATTGTCCCTAGTCTCAACAGAATAACAGTTTTCATAACAATATTCTTAACTTTCAAAAATGCAAAGGAAACATACTTAAATCTTCCCAAGCACAGCTTCCCTCCATCTACTCTTTCCTACATCAAAACATCTTGGGTCAGGGTTTCAACAAACATATTCTTTCCTTTCCTACCTTTGAAACCCTGTGCATCATTCCTCTTATAAACTGCTCCATCCCTTATTTCTCCTGAAACTCTTCCCATGTTGTTCCTATCATCTGAAAATTGTGTAATGCCCCAGGTAATACCTAAATAAGTTGTTTTCTCTTTACCACTAGAAAATTCGTGAAGTATATCTTTTACATTCTGGTACACAGAACCAAATAAACCCACTGTAATTTTGATGAGATAGGTCACTGTGATTTTAGCTTCTTTCTTTCTCTCATCACTAGCACATAATCATTACTAGCATGAATAATCTTAAATGTTTGATAAAAATAATAATGTGATTATCTTTATGCTCAACCTGTGTTTCTCTATCTAAATTGTTTCTTTCTAAAATTCAAAGCAATAAGAATTTTTCAGACATGACTGGTAAATCTGGGGTATAGTTCATGATCATGAAATAAAAAAAAATATTTTAAATCTGTCATGGGACTTAGTCCATGGCCTTGAACTCCCTGGCATAATACTTTGTTTTCTGTAATCATTATGGAATAGTCAAGGTTTTTCTCTAAGGAAGAAAAACATCCATGAAGGGACCTATTAATTTTTTTAAGATAATTTTACCTCAAGCCCAACAATTTTGTGAAAGAGTGGAATGAGTTCGTGTTCCTTTAGGATATCTCTTTGGAACACAAAGCAACTCTGCTGGAGTTTAAAAATAAATCAATATGGTCAGTCATAACCTTTTCTAGTACATTTAATCAAGCTTAAGTAAATGAAATAGATTGAATTAACTTGTTTTACTTTTAAAATAAACTACAAAAAAATTATCTACTTTAATGGCTCTATTTCTAATGGAATACAAAGAAAACTCAAATTCTATTCTGAGGTATAAAATGAAGACCTGAATACCTACAATGGACACAATTACAAGAGAAATGTAAACAATCTCTCACTAACTATTGTACTGTCAGCAGTTGAACTGGTCAGTTTTCTGTTTTCAATTTTGGAACAACAGAGTACTTCTTAGTGTATAATGGGCTGCCCACTACAGGGGCAATCACCTGGGAAATCTGGGGTGAAGTTTGAACATCAATATAAATATACATGGTATCAATGTAATAAAAATTTGATTGAACTCTGTAAAGCATAAACCATCCAGGGGGTAGGGAATGCCTTAGAACTAATTATGTGCTAACATAGAAGGTCAACACCACTATACTCAGTATAAATGCTTCTATTAGTGAATCTAAAAAATTGCTTGAAACATAACTGAGAAAGGATCCTGAGCCACAGTACACTATAAGCATATATGCACACATATGGAAAAACACTTATTCACTAAACTGCTTTGTTATTTTTAATATTCTTGGTCATACACACACACACACACACACACTATTTATTAAAGCAGGGGAGAAAGAATGGGTTTACATTGCTAACTGTAATTGAGAGCTGTTTTATATTATAATAAACTGTTTCTACATGAAGGTAAATGAAAGAAGAATCTTTTTTCATCATTATCACTGAGATTTCCTAAAGCACACAATCAGAAACAGGGTGATGAAAAAGTTAGATTCAATTCAGCTAAAAAATAACAATTTGTAAATATTTCCTTAGCATTCATCTTCCTTAAGTCTTCTAAAGAAACTTAGGCCAAATGGGAGGAACATTTTTCTCATTGGAAGTCAACCTTCCCCATCCAGATGTGAAATTTATGACAACAAACAGCCAAAATAATTCTATAAACACTTTATTTTAAAATCCGTATATTCATTATCTCTTTTGGTTATAATGTATGGCATTTTAGGAGATACAGATTTTAACCTAGAAGCTGTTTTGATTGTTCCTGTTTCCTTGATTAAAACAGATTGCAAGTCTAGCCAGATTTATGCCACCCCATCCTTAAAGGTACTAATTTATAGTCTAATTCATAGAAAGCATATGGAAGACTGCTATACGTTTTAATTAAAAAAAAATGTACCTGTAATTACCACAGCCAGTGGACCAAGGGATGAATCACAAAGTAAACTCCGAGTTGCAGAGAACTTGTTCTCATACTTGAAATTCTTCAAGAAAAGCAAAAATACTCTGCATATACACAACTACTTTTAAAAAATTTTCTGAAGACTAAAATTCTATAGGAAGATAAGAAAATTAGCTGCTTGTTTTTGAGATATTTAATATCTCATACTATAAGTCTTCAATTCATCATTTGTGATGTTTTAAAGAGTTTTAATATCTCACACCATAAACCATTAACCCATTATTTGTATGCATTTCGATAAAGATATTTCTTTACAATGTCCATATCCTCGATGCAACCAAAAATATAACATTAAAGAACAGAACAAAAATCCTTATCCAAATGCTATTCATACACTTTCCTAATTAATTCCATATTGTGAATGTCTGGGTAATGTGAAATGTTTTGACTTTTTTTATTGTCTAGGAGAAGAAAACTTCTCTCTAATTTATATTATTATAAATTACCACAGCTAGTGGACCAAGGGATGAATCACAAAGTTTTATATATATATATATATATATATATATATATATATATATATATTTTTTTTTTTGCCTAGATGGCTGTTATTCAGAAAGACATTAGAAATCTGTGAGTGACAGTAGCAAGACTGCATGTTTGTGTCATTTCCTTGTCTTCTCTTATAGGTTAGATATGAATGAAGTGTCCCTCAAAAGCTTATGTGTGAAATAATGCAAGAATGTTCAGATGTGGAACAATTGTCTTATGAGAGCCTTAACCTAATGAGTTCATTAATCCATTGACATGGATTAACTGGGTAGAACTATAAGCAGGTAGTTTGTGGCTGGAGGAAATAGGCCATTGCAGGGAGGGGTACTTGGGTTTATATTTTGTCCCTGATTAGTGAAGCTCTCTTTCTGTCATTTCCTGAACTGCCTTCCTCTGCCAAGCCCTTCCACCATGCTATTCTGCCTTAACATGGCTTCTGACCTATGAAGTTGGCCTAACATGGACTGAAACTCTGAAACCATGAGCCAAAATAAACTTTTCCTCCTTCACATTGTTTTTGTCAAGTCTTTGGTTACAGCAAAGCAAAGCTGACTAAAAAATCTTCTATGAAGGGGGGAAACACTAAGAAAAATGAATTTTAATTCCTTGACTAGGCCCTTTTTCTCATTGCTTCTCACCAAGCTCTTTAGTGTAAGATCTTCTTACGGGGAAACATTTTGCTAGTTTGGCATATAATAACAATTCACTTAGCTGCCTGTGCTATTGCTTCAACCTGAAATATGTATTTTTTCTCCTCTTTTTCCTTGTTATATTATCATCTTGTGATAGTAAAAGCAAATGTTACTCCATTTTGTTTTGTGACTCCATTCTGTAAAACAACCATGCCAAACAGTAGGGTCATGATCAGCACAAGATGTACTTTTCCTTTTACTATAGAAACCTTTAAGAACACAGAACTACCTAATGGGGCATTATTTCTGTAACTTGGGTAACAGGGCTCTGTTTCTGTAACTGGGGTGATTGGGCTGTGATTGGTTAGGCTTCCCTCTGCTTGACTGTACTCTCTCTCTTCTGTAAACTGGCTTGCTTGCGTTGGCTAGACCCCCGAATATCCCTTTTGCGGTTTTCAGGCTTATAAGGAGCGCCCTTGCAATTGTTCAGGGCTAATCAGGGGAACAGCTTTATGTTCTGGTCAGTCGCCACTAGTGTGGTTCAATAAAGGCTTGATTTGATTATATGTGAGTGGTCTGGAAGTCAGTTTATGAAACCCTTGGGGACGCGAAGCTTTAACTATAACAATCTCAACTCATTCTTCAATCTCAATCTAAATGTCACGTAGACATTAGACTAGGACCCCCTGCTATCTGTTCTTAAAATACACACACCTCTTTAGTATCACATTTCACTTATAACGTTTTATTTTCTGGATTCATTTGTATCTATCTGCAGTAAATACTCCAGAGTTCTCTTAGATCAGGATCTGTAGTTCCTTGTTTACAATTACATACCCTAATGTCTAATATAGTGTACACACAATATATAATATATGCCTTGAATAAATACATTACAGATTACATGAATAAATTTACAAGAGTTGATTTCAATTGTCTATGTAAATTTAAAAAAATTTAAAAATCATATTTTCCAAAATTTCTCATAGATAAATGAACTTATACAAATGTTGGTAAAGTCAAAATATAACTACATTGAACACATATTTTCTATATCCTTTCAGAAAATAAAATATAGGCAATAACTCCTGAAAAAAATTAAAAATATTATCTTCTTCTCAGATTATTTTCCCTTCATGTATTCATTTCACAAATATTTATTGGCTACCAACTATTTTCTGGACACTGTGCCATATTTTGAAAATGGCACAATTGGGCTGTTTTGCACATCTTGCATTTGATGATTTAATTTTAAAGTTAGAACCCAGATGATTTTTAAAACCAGATCAACATACAACTAAGATGAAATATAAATAAGAACCTCCAAATGAAAAAAAAATAATCACTAGAAACTACTGTCTTGTATATTCAAAATAGAAAGTTACATGTTGCAGAGACTTAGGGGAATAACTAGCTTGATTTGAAACTGCTGGAATTCTCAGCATTTGGCTGATGATCAGTGGAATTTCACACAAGTATTATAAGTATATTTGTCCTCACAAACAGAACCCCCAGGCATTGAAAAAAATCACTAAGTTGCACTTGCCATTTTCCATACATAAACTAGAATAAGGACACTATATATGAATCCAGAAAAAATAAAGAAGATAAAGTGTTCTCAAAACAATGCTGACATAATTTTTCTTACCTGTAAGCAAGATTTTAATTAAAGACTAGAAGTTATGGAAAATGTAGGTCTATATAATCTGAGAAAGAACTGGAAAGGGTCAATGACCCTCAAATTTTTCCACTTCATTTTTACAAACTTATAACATTATTTGAAAAATCTAATATTAGGTTCTATTACCTACATACAGATATAGAATCCCATATATAGTTTTACATATAATGATATAAAATATGAGGAGGATAATCTCATAAAATTATGAAAAATAATAACAGTTAACACAGTCATTTCATTAAAAGCAAGAAATCCCCATTATTTTTAATTTAAGGAAAATTTCAATATTTACCCTCAACTGTTACTCATTTGGAAGATACATAAAAATCAGCTGTTACCTGGCTCTTATAAAAGAATGGAACTTGAAAGGATTCAGATGAATTGTTCTAAATGTGAATTTTTATTGTTTCCTTTATTCCATGACCTATAGAATATTTACAGAAGCTTAAAGTAAAATGTGTTTCCCTCTTTACTCTGCTCCTAGTCATTGGCAAAAGTTGCCTTTTTCATGTGTTTCAAATCAAATAGTTAACATGACTGGCCTTGTTGAACATTTATTTCAAATAAGAGGTACTTTTATCAGGTAAATAGTTTGTGTATGAGCACATTGATGATTTTATTAAAAAATTGAAAAACAAAATTTTGGTAAAACCTTAACAAAATACTAGTGGATATGATGGCAATATTCAATGCATATAGCAAAACATGATGGTAAAAAGAGTTAAGGAAATTGAAAAATGAATGTTAAGGTTAAATATGAACCTGCAAAGAATACATTTCAAAGGTGAATGTAAATGAATATTTCCATACCTTTAAAAATAAGTAATATGTTAAACAATTTCTTCTACAGTATATTTCACACCTGCATATTATTCTATCATTATAAACTATAATTCATTTATTCATCTACCACTGGCATTTTAGTAATTTTAGGATTCTGTGTGTATGATGATGAATCACACATTTTTATACACATTTCCAAAGATTTCGATAGACTACTTTCATTGTGTAGTATATTGTCACAAGATAATGTCATATGGTTTTGAATTGATCTTTTGAATAGAGTCCACATTTTAAGACTCCTCAGGGTCATTATTTTTAGGTTCCTCATAAACAGAACCCCCAGGACATCTAGAGGTGGCACTGGGTATGCGCCCCACTAGAGTGGACCAGAGTTATTTACAAACCTTAACCTACTTTGACCCTTCTTCAGTGTCTTCACCTTTTAGTAGTTGACTCCTTTTCTAGATTCTTTAATAAACAAGGTAATTAGTTAAAATTAATATTAAAAATGTCTAAAGTGGTAAGCAAAATCAGTCAAACTAAGAAAGTTAAGGGTCATATGTTTTCTTTTATGTGCTGAGACTAGAGGGGGGAAAAAGATGGGAATGGATCTCATGAAAATCAGACTGAGATCAGAAGAGTAAAAGGTCGAAGGGGTGGAAAGTGGGAAGGAAGGCAGAAGTCCTGGGAGGTGATATTGGCCAAATTATGTTGTTACATTGTATATTGTGGGCACATAAGAATATTTAACAAAAATCCCATCAGTATGTACAACTATAATGCACCAATATATATGTGGGAAAAAATGTCTAAAGGGCTCAAAATTTTCTCTAATTCTTTCAAAAGGGAAGAAAAAATCCTAATCTCAGAAAGGCTTTAAGTCTGATATAAACTAATTTATATTTGAATAATTTTATAGTACTGATGTAGTAAATTAAAAATTTTATTTAGCAATTTGTGTTTTCGGGTCATAAGTTATACTGATTTCCAACTGAATGAATAAGTATTTGAAGAAACTCTGGTGTTGCCAACTTTATCTGAAATTTTCCTTCCTAAGGATAATACATGAAATTAGAATGCAGAATAATGATTTTTCCAAACAAACATATTAAGCAAAGGGTAAAAAAATGACTTCCAATTATAATAAAATTTATCACATATATTTGTCTTACTTCCCTCCTAAAAGTATATTAAGAGGACCACTAAACATGTACTAATAGGTGAGAAAAAAGAACAAATTTAATGAAACTGTGGTACACACATATCCATTTTTACAGAGAATACACTCATCTTCAAACTTTTATAAATATCTACTATTAATTGGTTCATAATGTCTCTCATAAGGAAGTTGATTTTTAGTAAGACATTATGGATATGAATAAGTCAATAGTAATCTGGAAATAAGGACTCTTTTATAGGAAGTAGACAACGTAAGCCAATGACATACTAGAACAATGCAATTGTTAAACACTCATTAGTTAAGTAGGATGGAAGAGTGCACATTGGCTTATGCAATATTTCTGCATTTAGGAAGTCTGAGTAGGGCTCAGGGGTAGGGCATTTTCCTAAGTAGCCTGTGTGAGACCATGGGCTTATGCTGCAAAGGAAGGAAGGAAGGAAGGAAGGAAGGAAGGAAGGAAGGAAGGAAGGAAGGAAGGAAGGAAGGAAGGAAGGAAGGAAGGAAGGAAGGAAGGAAGGAAGGAAGGAAGGAAGGAAGGAAGGAAGGAAGGAAGGAAAAAAGGAAGGAAGGAAGGAAAAAAGGAAGGAAGGAGAAAAAGAAGGAAGGAGAAAAAGAAAAGTATGAGGAAATAGATTATTAAATTGGGTGCCTGTAACTTAGTGTCATCAATTCAGTGAAGAGAAACAATGACAGGCCTAGAATGATTAATCACCAATTAGGGACAATATTTAAAAACCAAAGGCCCTCCTTGGCAGCATTTAGCAAATCCATGATCTGCAAATGGAGAGCAGATGGAATAAAGGATTGGGCTCAAAAGTAAATCATAAGAGTAGAAAATTCAGAAAATGCTAAACATTGCAAATTTTACAACAAGGTCTGATAATTGAAAGAGGACACATAAGGTACCATGGGGCATATTCATGTAAAAGTTTTAATAAAGGCAAAGAATGCAATAAGCATCAGAGTCTGAGAAATTTCCAGGCATAAGTAGTTAGGGTCCTTCTTATTCACACCAAGGCATATTTTGTCTCTGAACTGAAATTCCAAGATGTGTGTAAATAAATTTGATTTGGGGAGAATATCATAGAAGTTCCCAGCAGGGTTCTCTGTTCCTTTATAGTTTTATCCAAAGCAGGTATTAAGTTAGATATGAGCCATCAACAAACAAACCAGCCTAGGCTTGTAAGTCAGCTTTGAGTCTCTGCAACGAATATATCCAACAAGAACAACTTGGAGGAGGAAAAGTTCATTTTGGCTCATGGTTTCAGACTTTCAGTTCATGGATGGACAATTCCAATGTTCGAGGTCCAGGTGAGACAGAACATCATGGCAGAAAAGTGTGATACAGAAAAGCAGCCCATGATATGACACTCAGGAAGCAGGCTTCAGTGCAAGAAGCCAGGGATAATATAGCCTCCAAGGACCCATCCCTAGTGACCTACTTGATATTAGTGTGGTGACTAGTTGGGGTTCAGGTTCTTGGCATCCCAAAGAAAGAACTTACCAAGAAGTAACAGGCAGAGTGGAGATTTACTGAAATCGAAAGTGAAATTTCAATCTGTAAAATAGAGTGGAATGGGCCTAGCAGGAGAGAGTGGATAAAGGCCCCTTTGTCCTGGCAAGTCTTGTCTTATAAGCTGAATTGTACCTTGTCCCCTTCCCTAAATACTGAACACCTGATTGAAGACCTTGAACTGTTTTCATTAGTTACTTATTTTCACCTAATTAGAAGACAGAATTTGTGGTAGGAGTTGCCATGGCAATAAGTCCTCAGTAGTGGGAGTTGTCATGGGATAAGCCCAGTGACAAGAGCTGGCATGTAAAAGGACTTAAGGTAAATAGGGACCTGATGACTCATCTCCCCAGCTTGTATTCCAGGGGACATTTTTCTTATATCCTGCCACCACCACATTGACATCTCTAATGTCCCACTTTATTTCCTCTACCCACACTTTATTCCCCTACAAATTATCAGTCATTAATTCATTGAAATCATTAATCCATTACATGGATTAATCCACTGACTAGGTAACAGTTCTCATAATCTAAGCATTTTACCTCTGGACATTCTTGGATTGTCTCACACATGAGCTTTTAGGGGACACCTCATATCCAAAACATAACACTGGGTCCTAACAGTAGAGTTCCAAAATTTGAACAGCATGCTATAAACCATTAATTTACCTACTACACTCATCTGGCCAAGAATCAGTGCTATCACTTCAGGTATTGCCAGAGATAGCATGAAACTGTCACAGACCATTTATAAAGTAATGATAGCCTACAAAAGTACTTAGTTCTAGTGAGTCTCATATGCCAAAGTCAGATTCCTAATAGGGAATGAATGGGATTGTCAGACTTGAGATTTTAAAATTTTGGTAGATGTAGTTGAAATCCTTGAACTCCAGATGCTCTTAATTCCACTGATCAATTAGACACCTTATGAGACAAAATTCCTCTCATCAGGGTCTATTCTCATCTCTCTTACAATAAAGGTCAAATACCATCACAGCACAGCTAAGGAATATGACTGGATGCAGTGGCATAGTCTACCATGAAAAATATCCTGAGGGTGTTGGATAAAGGAAAAATGATACAGAACTTGGGAAAATGGGAGTCTGTAATTATGAGGCAAATTCTGTATTCTATGATACCGAATTTAATTCTCTGACAGATTTCAGGAAATGGAGCTATCACACTATTAGGATGGCTCTTAAAAACTTGAAAAAGTCGTGTCCCACAGTAAATTAAATAAAATGCCAAAACTCACATGGAAGACAGGGTTAAAAGAAACTAAAAGGCTCAAGTAGGCACACTGATATACTACACAAGGCTGCAAAACTGACCAGCCATCTGTGTTTCCTGACAGGATGTAAAAGACTCTCCATTTACCATAGCATAAGAACTGCTCTAGTGAAAAGGCTACTAACATTGCTCAGAAGCTATGTGATGGCTGTCTTCTCTAGCCGAAGACAGACAAAAGGAGATGCTATCACAGAAATGAGTTCTAAATGACAGTGGAGATGATAGGATAGTGGAATAATAGGGGGTCAGCACTTCACCATCAGTGGCAAGATGGATGCAATTATCTCAACAGTAGAAAGACTTGAGTAGCTGGAAATCCTCAGAAAGCTATAATGTTAGTTAATAGAACACAGTGTCCCCATTGGCAAGAGAGATGGGAAACAACATGTATTGTTCAATTTAAAAGAATCAAAAGATGAAAAGAGTTAATGACCAGGAGGATATATGGACAGGCACCCCAATAAAAGCCACACCCTTCCTCTGTTTCCCAAGCTAGTTCTGAGACTTGAAACCCTATAATTGAAAGAACAGTTTGATTCCTATAAGGAAGTACCCTAAAATGTCATGGCAAATATATACAGTAGTAAAATCCTAGTCTAATACCAAAGGGGATTTTTTTTTCTAGTCATTTTCCTTGGTATCAGTGAAATGGAGAAGGGAGAATATTTAGGTTTTTAAGGAATTGTGAGCATAGAATTTGAGTTGGCACTGATAATCAATTTCTCAAAGTTATAACAGGGACATTTGGTGACTAGAAAATAAGTGGAGTCTTCACGTTTAAGCCTGCTAGCCCAACTGGTGGACTCCCACTCCCTACAGAAGTCTATTGAGAAAACAGATCCACATTATAAACTGACAGAAAAACTAAACAAGAGCCTTATAATCATCAAACAAGCTCTTCACTCTCAAATATTGTATCAAAAAATCTCCACTATTTATATTAAGAAATCAACTATAAGAAAAAGACCTATATGTAAGTTAGTAGTCCCAACTATCCCCAAAATAAAAAAAAAATAATGACTTATGAAAGACAGGAAATATTTTAAATATTCATATCAGTATTTTCAAAGACTTCACAGAAAACATTTAATTCACAGGATGTTGTGAAAGCAAAGCAAAAGAGAATGTGATAAACAGAATGTGATAGATTACTGAGTTTCAATGTTTATTTTCCACTTCTTTAGCAACAAAAATCTGAGTTTTAGCTGGACACATTTTCACAACTATTTACACTTACTCTTTCTCTGAAACTAATGGGAAGTTATGATCCTCTTTTCTGGAAACAATATGTAACTGAGACTGTTAAATAGAATTTTCAAAGAGTTTCTTAAATGAAAGATTGGATGAGTTTTCTCTTCCTGTCCTGTTAATTCTAGTATGAACACAGTGGTCATGTCTGAAATTCAAGTAGTCATCTTCAACCATGGTGTTGGATCATGAGACCTGCATCAAAAATGGCAACCATAAGACAGATGCCTAATGACCACATACCTGCAAACGTCCTTGGACTTAACATACGTGAAAAGAACTTCCTATGCATGGTAAATTTGGTTGGTGGTAATATTAAACATAAGCCCAAATCCAAATTTATAAAAGAATCAATGGCCCTTTTGGAAATTAAAGCATGACTTAAAAAACTAAAAATAAATTTGGATCAGAGAGAAGATTAAAAAATAAATTTGAGGAAAACATCCAGATTTGCTAACATTTTGGTAAGGAGAAAAAAAATAAAGAAGAATTTAACTTCAAAAACTAAGAAAAAAATTATCAGGGCTGAAAAAAAGAACTTTAAAGTGGAAGATACTTTAAACTCAAAAGTAGATATGGATAGAAGATCCAAACCTACATATGTTATCATGAAATTTTAGAACCAGATTAGTAGAGAAGAGACTAGAAGCCTATAGAAAGAGAAAACCACTCAACTGCAAACTCAAGATGTCAACTGCCATTAAACTTGTCATCAACAACAGTGGGCAATTCCCTTCAAAGTTCCAAGGGTAACTGAATTTTAATTGAACATCCATCCTATGGACTGCCAGAATTCTAATCAAATGTGAAAGCAAAGGACAAGCATTTCAAACACACAATAATCAAAAATTTAACTCCTGCTATAAATAATTTAAAATATACTCGAGCAAAAATGATGAGAAAACCAAAGATGAAAAGGATATAATATTAAGAAAAGAAGAGCAATTGGTAGAAAGCTCCAGGATAGCATTCATACAATACACCAGCAAGAATCTTACTTTCCCAGTTTATAAATAAGAATCCCAAGGAAGTAAAATTTTAAAAAGAAATAGGTATGTGAAGGAAAACTCCAAAAGACAATACTTCTTTATACTAAGAAATAGTATAATGATAAAATATAAGCAAGTCACCATGTGAAACTCAAAGAAAAATAAAAGCCATACAAGAAAATCATGGTACTAATATAATTAAAATATAATTTTATGATGATAATTTGAATGAATATAGGAAGACTATTTTGACCTTGATCCATGTATCCCAGTAGTGAGGACATCAGACTTAAAAGTTTTGAAGAAAACACTTATCATTACTTATCTCTGAAGAAAGCAATATTTTAAAAGTCAGTCATTTAGATAATACTTTATTTTTTCCCACTTTTAAGATCAATCTATACATGAAGCATGGATATAGGGTAGTTACAAACAGTATACATTTTATCGACTTGCTTTTGTGAAAATAAAGGAATAACAGAATCAAGGAAATAATTTTGGAAGAAGAGATAATTTCAGAAGGGTACAATGAGAATGAAGAAATAGATATGTTCTAAATTAACCAGAATAAAATGTGTTTTCAAAAATTATGTAATAAAGATAAAATAACATAACTATCAGATGCTTATACTTCAGGGGAGGAATCTACAGTGGCATGAAATGAAATGGATCCTTCTTTTCTAGAGCAAAAAACTATTAGGTTTTTTCAAAAGCATATGGACATCAAATGGCCATATAGATTCTTTCTTGAGATTTTAAAATAATTACATAAAATTCTTGAAGTTCCTTATAACTGCTTATATTTGAAATATTTTAATGATATCAACAAATTTGAACAAAAATTCTGAGTAAGGATAATTAACTGGACTCTAAATGTCAGATTGAGAGAGTTAAAATGAAATTTTAAAATAGAGTAATTATTCTATATTTCCCTAAAGCACTTAGTTTTCATGTTGCTAAAATCTATGTTATGTCTTTATGTTAACAACTATGATCAGAGATTCCTAGTGAGATGCAGTTCTTTCCTAATCCATAACTCCATCTTTTTTTAAAAAATCATAGTTTGGGATCAGAGATTTTAAAACATATCCTGATATGTTTATGTACAACAAAGCCCAAATTCTATTCACAGAAGAGTTGAGTGGTTCTTGGAGAAGATTGCATCATGGCTCTGTCCTGAGTGACAATAGCATGTACTTAATCTTTCTTTATCTCAATTTCAGCACCTGTAAAAACCAGAATAATATCAGTTTCTAACTGAAAGCAATGTGAGAGCAAAATGATTTAATTAATATACAACTATCCAAAGATATCTTGATATGGAATAATCACTCAACAGATATTATCATCATCCTAAAGAAAGTAGTAAAGTTTTATTAATTTAGCCCAGGAACAAAGGAAATATATAGGGAGCAGTAGTTCTGTCATAGCTGTTATCTCAAACATCATGAAAACCAGCCCACTGGATGGATGCAGGTATATCACAGAGGTAGAGAGGTGGAGAGGTAGAGGGAGGGACAGAGGAAGGGAGAGAGGGATGGAAGAATAAAAATTTTAAATTAATAATTTTTCTAAAATCTTTAAAACAGGAAGGACACAAATAAAATTGTTCCATGTTACAGGCAAGGATAAAAAAGTAATTCTCCATCCCTATAGAGTCATCTCAATTTTACTTTGCACCAAATAAAGATTGGCACAAGAAAGCCTCTAAACAATGACTATGAACTGCTGTGTCAGTAGAGTGACAAGAGAGATTCTAATGCCTGGCAGGATATTTGAAATGACAGTGATGCTCAGCAAGGAGGACTTCATTATGGAGCAAAGTAATGACAGCACCAGAGGCTAGCTGTCCCCTTTCTCTTCCTCAACCCATCCATTATCCCCTGGCTATTCTAAAACAAATGCATTATTTCCAGTCATACTCTCTGTGGCAATTGATGGTCCAAAATACAATCACTTCTCCAGAAACTAAATGTTCAAATTTCTCCCAAGTTGGCAGTTCTCCAAGTCTCCAAAGTACTTCAGGAGCCTTACAGGACAAACATATTGTTTTCTTTTACTGGATTCACTGAATTCTCTATCTAATACATTCCTAAGTTAAAATTCAATGTATCCAGTATAAAGCATGTTCTAATAGGAGATAAGTCTTTAAGAAGGAAAGAATGAAAGATATCTGTACTATATAGAGAGAATTTGTTATGGTGTTCTCCTGTATGATGATCCTGTATACTTAATTCTCAATTTAACTTCTGTGTTTCATTTTATAGATAAATGATTTTAGGTATAAATATTAGACACTCAGCTTGCCATGTTGAATTTAACTAAAGTGATACACTTTCTTTTTTTTTAGAGAGAGAGGAGAGAATTTTTAAATATTTATTTTTCAATTTTCAGCAGACACAACATCTTTTATTTTATGTGGTGCTGAGGATCGAACCCAGCACCCCACACTTGCCTGGCATGCACGTTACCGCTTGAGCCACATCCCCAGTCCTAAAGTGATACACTTTCTATAAAGACAAAGCTTCAAATGGAATACAGTGGCAAAAGTGTATTATTAAGAAAACTAAACTTAAAGTTGCTTGGATTTGGATCCCTTTCCAGAATAGAGTTTGTGTTTGTGTAAAATGCTCACATATCAAAATACCCTTTGCAATTCAGCCCTAACTAAAATACAAAACAAATAAATATTGACCACAAAATGTTCTCCTCTTACCTGACTTCAAAACTTTAATGTATGTGCTTCTGTATTCAAATCCATATGAGGGTGTGCATTGAATACTTAAAAAAAATATTTTTTTTTAGAAAATAATGGATTTAAGGTATTTCAAAGCAAATAAATTTAGTCCATTTCTTCCTATTCCTTTTCTGATGACATTTACCAAATTCACTATTTAGCCTGTTTATAAAACCTACATAAGTTTCATCATAAAAATATATATGCATACAGGCAATAATCTTGATTAATATCTAAGGAAATCTTCAATTGTATCTCTGAATAAGGAGTCAACTTTCCTTATTAGACACAAATGAGTACACTCCTGTGTTTGAGAACTAGAATGAGAATGATCATTTCCTTTTTAAGCTTTCTTACCAGTATTATGCTGTATACATAACTAAAATTGTGATATTATAGGGAAAATTATATTTAAGTGAACAGAATTCTATTGTATCATGTAATCTTTGGAGAGTTTAAAAATTGGTAACATTCTGTTCCTGCAGTCTTTTGGGAAAGCTTCCTGTTCTGGTTAACTTTTGACAGATTGTAGTCATGCAGAAACAAGCTTTGACTCCCTGTCTCTGTGCAACCAAAGAACTGACCATCTGGACTCCTGGTTTGATAAAGACTTTTAGGAAGCCAGAAAAATCCTGGCGAACAAAACTGAGAAAAATTCTCAAAGACATCTTGCATTCAAACTCTGTTTTATAAACAATTTAGATCTCTACAAAAACATACAAAACACTTAAAATTTTAATAGGACAAAGACTTGGATTCAATAGTCAAGAATGATGATGATTTGGATGACCATGTGACTTATGTGAAAGGAAAAACCTATTAATTATTATACTGAGACCAGAATAAACCAAAACAATCTTTGACAAATCAGATTACCAGTCACCTTCATGTATTGAAAAGAACAAAAGAACGTTGAGAGATATTTTCTTGTCTAAATAAATCTATGAAAAAAATGATAGCCAACAAAAGAATTCAATCATAGTTACATTTTAATGTTATTTCTAAAAATAGCACATTACAATATTCACTCTAGCTATGATCTAATAATTCATCTATCATAAATCTTAGCCAGTTGTTCAATACTGAAAATGGCCTCAAGAGAAAAATCACTTGCCAATAGATTATTTGGATCTTTCCAGATGTGGAAGAACTAAACTCTTGATAAATAAATAGTCACAAGTATAATTCCTACAACATGAATTCCACACATTAAAAAGAGAAATAGAAGTATTAAAAAGAGAAGTATTGCCACAGAATTAAAACTCATTAAAACTCAACATTCTCAGAGAAAAAAAATTATTCCTGAGCAATTGTTCAAATACATTGAGTTATTAATTTGAAATTTAGTCTCACTACTTTGTAAGACTTGTATGAATACAAAAGTGATTTTTAAGTCTTTCATCTTATAGAATCTACACAAGAAGGAAGCTGGAACTTTCCAGGAAGAAAATGAAATGAGATATTTGCTTTGTGGATAAAAGGAAGCAGCCTGACCCAGAAAGAGGGTGAATCACCAGAAACTTAACCAGATGAAGGGTGTTCGGATCCAAGGATACCTAAACTAAACTGTCCTCTTGCAGGGCATGATTAAAATATGAAAATTCTTTGAAAGGAGAGAGCAGCAAGGATAACTGTGATCTGAGGAATGATTACCGTACTACAGTAAGCTCTCTGTGTTGGTGGTTCTTCATCTCTGGATATAGCCAATCCCAGATTGCAAATGTAGTTAGGCCTATTATGACTGCTTCTGAATTGAATATCTATAAATATTTTTCTTATGATTATTTCCTAAACAATAAAACATAACAACTTGCATAGAATTTACTTTCTATTAGGTATTGGAAGGAATATAGAGATAACTTAAAGCATACAAGAGGATGTTCATATATAATATATAAATACTAAGCCATTTGATATAAGGGACTTGCATATACTTGTATTTTGGTATCTGTGGGAATTGGGAGGAGTGGTCCTGAAAACAGTCCCCCATAAAAACTGAGAGAGAAATGCATTATAATCATTGGAAAAATTCCCATTAGCCAAATTAGTTTGAAGAAATTGGCAATTATAGGCTCCCTTAAGTGAATAAAGATCTAAGTTGAGGGTATCCTCTGCCCAGCCACATATTTTCCAAGTCTGGACTTTACTCCAATTATCACAGTAGGAAACAGCTTCTTGTATGTCACAGTGGTTATTTTGAGTATGCCTTGCTATCTACCTTGGGAATGAAAAGTCTTGGTACTCATGCATGTATCAATCTGAAATTATGAGACACATAAGAACTGCTGGAGCAGTTTGTGACCAATGAGAGACAAAAGTCAGTGGATAAAGGACCCACCCTTCATTCCTCAAGTTGACATTCTACAAAACTCCTAAGGAAGCTAATATTGAATTCCACTTACCCACAGGAATTAGCAACCAAAAATGTATCCTGGAATTGGCTTTCCCTCCCTCTATATTTCACTCTTCCCAGGCCTCAATTATTTTTCTCTGTGATACTTTCTCCTTGTTCCCACCTAAAAAATACCAGCAAACAATTGAGACAAAAACTCAAATGATAGTAGATTGCCCCTCAGAAACCATGGACATCAGGAGGAAGTGACATGACATGTTTTAAGAAAGTGAAATTCCACATCAAGTAAAATTATCCTTCAGAAATTAGGGAAAAATAAAGAGATTCTCAGATGAAGAAAAGCTTATAGTTATTTGTTGCCAGGTGGACAATCCCTAAAGAATGGCTAAGGAATTTCTTGCAATAGAACATAAACAATAAATAAATAAATCATAGGATATAAGGAATAAAGAACAACAGAAACTGTAAAATTATAGGCAAATGCAATAAATTTGCCTGTTTTAAAACACTTTTTTAAACATTTATTTTTTTAGTTTTAGGTGGACACAATATCTTTACTTTCTATATTTATGTATTGCTGAGGATTGAACCCAGTGCCTCATGCAAGCTAGGAGGCACTCCATCACTAAGACTCAACTCCAGCCTTTAAAACACTTTTAATTGACATAGTAATTGTACATATTTATGTTAGTGTGATATTTCAATACATGTATAGTGTGTAATCATTAGATGGAGGAAACTGGAATATTTATCACTTTGGACATTTGTCACTTCTTTGTGTTGGAAACATTCAAAACCCTTTCTTCTAGCCATTATGAAATACTTGATTAAGTTGTTGTTAACCATATGTTATCCTACTGTGCTACAGAACATGAGAAGTCATTCCTCATATTCAACTGTATCCATGTACTTACTAACATCTATCCCATCCACATTCCTACTCCACATCCTTCTAGGCTCCAGTAACCACCATGCTTTTCTCTACTCTCATTTTTAGTTTTAACCTTTGTTTTTTCTAGTGATTGAAAGAAAATTTATAACTCTGATTGGCATGAGTCTCGATGATGTGCAGAAATATGTAAGATATTTATACTAACAATGGAAAAAGGCAAAAGGATATAAAGAATAGTACTTATTCTAGAGAAATCAAAATATATATTCCCATAAAAGTTTGCACACAATTGTTCAAAGAAGCTTTCTTTGTAATATTAAAAAATGGAACCATCAAAAATGCCTATCATAGGTGAATGTCATACTGTGATACATGCATACTATGGGATACTATGAAATAGTTAAAAAGTATTGATATATGCAATAATTTGAATGGCAATGACATAATGATGAATGGAGAAAAAAGGAGAATCTCAAACATCACATACTATATGATTCAACTTATATAACATTCTCAGTGACAAAATTATACAGATGGAAAATAAAATAGTAGTCAGGGGGAAGGGGTGATGGTTGGAGGGGGAAGGAGCTAAGTGTGACTGTGAAGGGGTTCATAAGGGAAATTTTGTGATAGAATAGTTGTGTATCTTTACTGGGATGGTGTATACACAAATTTACATGTGATAAAATGAAATAAAACTATATGCACACAATGTACCAATATCAATATTCTGGGATTTATGGTGCACTATAGTTATGTAACATATAACCATTGGGAGAAACTGGTTGAAGAGCAACCAGGAACCTCTCTAGACCATCTTTGCACTTCCTTGGGAATCTCTATTTCAAGATAAAATTTGATGAAACAATAAAGAAAAAGGGATCACTGTGGCAACTTCCTACTCAAATTTATCTCAATAGAGTAGCAATTCATAAATATTCAAATTTTATTAACCTATTGACTTTGTTTCATGCTTCAGTTTCTTTCACAAGGATTCTATTTCTCCCTAGAGAGTTTCTCTACACAATTCACCTTCCTTTTTCTGGCATAACATCTACATCTGCAAAAAATTTTGCTTTACTCTAACATTTATCTTTTTTAGGACACAAACATTTTGCTCACTTTTATCTTCCATTACAGAATGTATTTGGTGTTTCTTTCAGTATGTGCATTAGTATAGAATGGTTTCTGGAAACTATTAAGCCACTAGTTCCTTTTCAAACTTACTTCAATAAAATTTAATAGTACTATTTCTTTTCAATAGATTTGAATAGTAAAAAGATTTTGAAATTAAATTTTAAAGTATTTTTTAGTTGTAGGTGAACACAATGTCTTTATTTTATTTTTATGTGGTGCTGATTGAACCTACTGCCTCAAGAGTGCAAGGCAAGCGCTTTACCATAAGCCACAACCCCAGCCCCTGACGTTAAATTCTTTACTATGTATATTTATATGTACATGTAAATTAACCAATAAAATGTATGCACTTACATATCTTTATATACATACATACAAATAAGTATACATATACACATATACAAATTAATTCAAATTAAAGTATCCTGTAGAGAAAATATAGTTGATCAATACTGAGGAAATATAAAGCAAAAATGTCTTTAGAATAATTATGCTAATCAAACTTCTACCTTGTTTGAAAGGTTCACTCAAACAGTATGTCAGCATTCAAGACATACTTAAGCTAGTGGATGAAGGAAGAAAATAAGTTTTTAGTTACAACCCTAATATCAAAACTTTATCACAAGAAAACCAACTTTATAATTGGTCCTCTATTTAACTCCCTGTCAACAATGAAATCAAATTCCCTAAAAATTAAAACTCATAAGTCCCCTTAACCTTTCTCATACAGCATAATTGTTTAAATTTGTCAGAATTCCACTGGAAATGTTACCTTCCTTCAGGATGATCCCTTATGTACTGAACAGGAATCTATACATTAGTCATAATGACAGGGGATTTCTAATATAGTCGTTTCAAACTATTATTTACCCTTTTAGGTTTTCCCACAACTGCTCTGTCAGTAAAGATAAATGGCATTAATTTTAAATTTTTGGAGTGATATATTGTCTCTAGGGTTATTTTGGAAATCTCTTTGCCCATAATATTGATTCACTTTGAGGTAATTTTACTAATCTGAAATATTACATTCAAGAAAAAACCTTGAAAATATATCTTACCTGAATGAGTCAAATCTTTCAACAATGAAAATAAAGTTAATAAAATTATGAAAGCAGATATAGTCCTGAAGGGAAATGCAAAAGAATGAGAAACAAAAACCATTCTAATAAAAACAAATGAGGACAGATTAACAAAATATTTCATGGAAATGTATTTGGCTATCATCACTATTAAAAAGGATATCTTTCAGGAGAAAGGGGTGAATTAAGCACAGGAAAATTATCTGTGCAACATGTTAAAAATAGTACTTCACAGAAAAAATATGCTAAACTTTCTATTGCAAATCAAAAGAAAATACAATGAGGCTGGAATCTAAATAGCACAATATTAACTGGAAGTTTAAATTCACATACAATATGCCGGAGTCAAGGCAAATATTAGAAATACAAAGATTTGCAGGAATTTATTACTGCATTTAACTGACCAAATCACAAGTTACGTGATAAATAAAGAAAGGAAAAACAGATTATTGAAGACCCAATACAATTTCCCTAATCTTTAAACCAGCTACATCCCTCAAATTAATATTTTCTCTCTACATTGAGCTCAATGACCAAATCACAAGTTCATTTCTTTTCAATGTATCCTGCAGCTGTGTTAAAATTTTATTTATCCATGTGGAAAACATTCTAAAGTTCAAAATATATCTGTAAGGAATTCTATTTTGATTCTGTATGCTAAACTAAACTTGTCATTTACAAAAAGTGTCTAACTTGGGAATTTTCTGGTTCAAGCGATACCATGTTTATTCAGGTTTTACTAGTCTGTTCAGGGTATTGTAAGAACATCTGTATACTCATTTCTTTGCTCTGAGCTTAGAAGACATGAGAAAAGTGACACTGATTGTTTTAAAGCATCATTCTACTCCTGCCCCTTTTTCTCCTTCCCTTTCTTCCCTTCCTCCCACTCCTCCTCCTTTTCTTTCTCCATTTAGAGACAGAAAGATTGATGGTAGGTAGTAAGAGGGTCAGCATGGAAACAGATTTGAATCAAAAGGAGAATATCTGAGGATTCTCCCCTCAAATTTATAAACAAGAGTAAAAAGATAAACTCCTCCTAGGTTCACCTTTATCAGTAAACTCCAGGCTTAGATTCTTATAAAGTTCCAAACAGAGGCTATCTATCACTAGCAAAGGATCAGAAGAGTAGATACCCTTTCCTACCTCCCTAAAACTACAAATACAGGGGAGCCTGTTGAAGTCTAGGTTAGGAAAGAAGAACTGAGACTGACTTCCAGACACTAGATCTGAAGCTCTGTTCATAACTTCTCCATAGAATCATTCAAAGATTGTAAACACTAGTCATCTTCCCTGAGAATGAAATACACCTATCAAAAGAAGAAGGTGAATAATGCACTAACATATTTATTTCTTACACATGCTAAACATAGAGATGGTTCAATTAAAGACAGTATTCAATTTTATTTAAATTACCTCTATGATACAGAGTTTATTCAACTACTATGAAAGATATGGGGTTTTCCCCCCTCATATTTACATTTAAACATTGTGCATTGATTAACTCAGAAAACTTATGTTATTCATCATCTCAATCATTTATCTGTGTGATGAGAACCTTGATATCCTTTCTTCTGTCTCTTGAGTTATATAATACAATATTGTTAACTATAATCTACCTTGGAGTAAAAGGACACTGGTACTTTCTTCTTCTATCTAACTGTGACTTATTGACTTTAAGCAATCTCTCCTGACCCTCGACTCCCTCCTACCATCCTCAACTTCTGATAACCACTATTCTGTCCTCCACTTTTATGAGTTCAGTTTTTTTTAATTCTAAATATGAGTCAAATCATATGATAGTTGTCTTCAAGTACCTAGCTTATTTCATTTAACACTATGATCTCCAGGTCCATCCATGATGCTACAGATGACAGGATGTTAAACTTTGTACGGCTAAGCAGTGTTCCATTATATATTTTCTTCTTATTTATATCTATTGATACACACCTTTGCTGATTCCATATCTTGGCTCTTGTGAATAGTCTTGAAATAAGCATGGGAGCATAGCTGTCTCTGTTCTAGTTTTTTTCAGAGTTGTGACTAAAATACCTGAAAAGAACAAATTAAAGGAGAAATGTTTATTTGAGGCTCATGGTTTCAGAGGTCTCAGTCCATACATGATTGGCTCCAATGCTCTGGGTCTAAAGTGAGGTACCACATCATGGGTGAAGAATGCTGAAGAAAAGTGCTCAGCTCTTGGTAGAAGCAAGAGTTGAGTGGGAGGAGTAGGTGCAATAGGGAAGATGCACTCTTCCTGGGCATCCCCCCAGTGATCTTCCTCCTCCAGCCATGCCCCACTTGCCTATGATTATCAACCATTCAAACTAGGATGGTTTGATTATGTTACAGGCATTCACAATCCAATCATTTCACCTCCAAATATTCCTGCATTAATACAGGAGCTTTTGGAGGGTATCTCATATCCAATTCATAGCAATCTCTATGATGTAATTATTTCATTTTGAAATACCTAGTTTTAAAGAAATAATTTGCATTTTGGTTTCTCAGTCTCTTTCAAAACATCTCTACCATTTATTCTCGAATCTCCTTCTTCTCTTACTATCTCTATTTTCTACTCTTCTCCAACCACATTGCTTTGTTGCCATTTGTCAAACATTCCAGCCTGGATCACACTTCAAGGGCTTTCCATAAACTGATCTCTGATTTTGGAACTCTCTTCCCCAAGAAGTCTCTCCTTTAAGTAGCTGTTCCATAAAATGTATGAGTCTAAAAATATAACTATCCTTCATCAAAAGTACATTCTTGAACTCCCTCCTTTTCTATTTTTCCTTTTTCTACTTCATGTATTTTCCTTTACAACTTATAACTATTTCATTCATTAGAACTTTTTTTGTTCTTTTAACTCTTGGTCTCTTCCAGCTTAATGTAAATTCAATGAGGAATGGGTCTTTATCTCCTGTTGTCACTAATATGTCTAAATATTCCAGAATAAGTCATGATGCAAGGTAGGCACTTATTCAATAAATATTTGCTGAAACAATGAACTAATGAATTAATAGATGAGTTAATCTCTCACCCATCATGAATTTTACTTAAAATAATCGTATGGGTTGAGAAGGTGAATGACTACTCATGGGAATTATACCCTTTGAAACTAAAGTTGTTCCAACTCATTTTTTTCAATAAAACTAAGGAAAGGACATTTTTAAAACTTTAAAAGTTAATCTAAAGTGCAAGGAGATATAAAGATTTTGTCCAAATGATTTTTTGGTTGTACATTAGTAAAATTCTTTAAACAGTAAAGAACCTAACAGGAAACTATGAAAAATACTAGAAAAATGATCACCAAATCCATTTCCTCTTTCAAAGTATATAGTTTCATGATATTTTCCCCAGCTTCTTTCACAGTGTCACATGGTCATGTTACTTAATTCTAGCCAATAGAATGTGGGAGAAAATTATATATATGCATTACTTCTAGAATGAATTTTTTAAAAATCTCTTATCTGAGTCTCCATGATGTCTCCCCTTCACTGGCTTATGCAACAAGCGTGACTACCCAGGAAGCTACTGGTTGAATATGGTGTTGCCAAAATTTTAAGGAAGCCTGGATCCTAGAATTACTGCAAAAGGAGAGTTGCTGGCCATTGTGCATTCATTTGGAGTTCACGTATATGTGAAGCATACTTCTCATTTTAAATTAATGATAATTTGTGGTTCATGTGTTATGAGAGTTTTACCTTTAATAATACAGGCTTCTCATTCATAGTAGTTTCTTACAATGTTAAATAGGAAATTTTTTCTTCTAGACACTAAAATTCTAGCACAGCTAAACATGCAGAATCCAGATGGAAGTCTAGGATCCCAGAAGATATAAAAGACATTTTTCCTTGCAATACAAGATCACTTATGGCAAAGGCTTCAGTAAATGTTTCTAATAGGCCTCCTCTCATTTCTGAAACTTATCTGACATTTATGTGATAGGAGGGAGAATAGCTGGATTATTTGAAAACTTGTCTCAGAAGAGAAGAAACAGGAAGCTCTCAGGGAATATTGAAGTTCTTCACAGTTCTTCTGTCATGGAACTTTTAAAAGACTCTATGTTCCTTGTAAAATTCCTTTTTGAATCAGATTTGGTTTTTTATAGACAATGGTTTATCTATACTCAACTCTATTATTTAAGATACTAATCTTAACATAAATCCACTTTGTAAAGAAGCCCTCAATAATGATTTTTCCCCACTTTAACAAATTTTAGCAAGACAAATAACTGACAAGTCCTAACTTTTACAAAAGGAGACTTTGGAAATAGAAGACTCCAGAAATAACACTTTTATAACCTGGTTCAACTAGACCCACAGAATGGTTTCAAATTATGACTATTCTTCTAAAATTTATAAATTCACTAGACTTTATACATGTCCTAGAATAGCAATATCTATGAAAAAAATTTCTCTTCATATTTACTGGTGTAACACGAGGAAGTGGTCAAGAAGCTTAAATTTTCAGCTGCTTGTGAGTATGTTAAAATGATATACTTAACTGATATTTCCATCTGGAGAAATTGTGTGTTTTTGCCACCTACAATAACTACATCTTCTTCAGAATATAATGAATATTTTAAAAGTGGCATATAAGGTTATGACATTTATCTGTCATTTTAATATTATTTATCTCTAAAACTGCTTTCTTCTTTATGGTGTGAAAGGATAATTGGTCCCATAAAGAAGTAACAATTTATATCAGTAAAAGCAATAACAAAAGAGAATTGCAAACAATCTACAGGAACAGATGTTGCCTTTGCTGCTAATATCCCTTCTTCCTTCTATTCACTACCAGAAGCTCAAATATCACCACTTTTGTAATTGCTGCCTTTTCCCTCTATGCATATAAGCACTCCTTCTTTTGTACTTTCTGAGATGTTAGTTTGTAAATTGATTTTAGAATTTTCGTTGCTATAGTATAATTACTTATATTTCTGACTTGCCTAACCAATTGTAAATTCACATTTTCTTGTTCCTGTATCTCAGTTCTTTATAGGTTGGCATACAGTAGGCTCTCAATAGATATTTTTTAAAAGAAGATTCCCATTCCCACACCCCACCTCAATAAAACAATTTTATGATACCATACAAATTTTAGAAAATTGGAGATTTCAAAAATCATATTATCCTACATAATTAAAGGTATTTCTGAAACATAAATGTTTATAAATGAAGAACAATGTTTGTGTAAAATCCAACAAAAATGACTGAGCCTTAATATTTGTGGAATGAAAGAAAGCTAGAAAATTATTGCTGAATGAATCAAAGAATAAGTCAATAGTTGGGACAAGAACCAGCTCTAAAGACTCACCAGAGTACAGGCCATAGGAAGTTACCCTGAGATTGTAGAATCAATAGCAAAAATCATGAGCATTCATAAACCATGAAATTATACAGAAACAATGGACAAGAGAAGAGAAAGGAATTCAGTAGTGGCAAGAACAATGTAAGCAATGGCAGAAAATAATGGAGTTATCACAGAAGTGTAATAGCGTTAATGGGAAGAGCAAAGACTTGCTATTGAGAGAAAGAGACTGGGTGCCCATGTGGCCCTATAGACAGTTTTCCTTGACTCCTATCACATCCTTAGAATAAAATCATAACACCTAAGCCTTCCAAAGTTTACTTCTGTTACTCAGAATCTGAAAGATCCTAATGAAATACACTGAAAAAATGAATAATTTAATTCAGTGTGTCTTTTCTACTTATTTCCAAATGTATTCCAAAACTCTTAATGTTCTTTGTCCCAGAAAAACAATGATCTATACCTTTCACTTGTTCTGCTATAGAAAGACATCAAACAGGTTTTATTCCTTTATCTCAGTTGGTTGTCAAGGTCTAACAACTTTACTTCCCTTATATATCTCTAAATAATACCATGACCTCCAATTCTATTAGTTTGTAAAATACTTCACATTTACTTAGGTCTTCCTAAACTAATTGCTCTTACTGCATTTATTTTTCTTTGTTCCAGTCCTAAAATATCTTTAAAAAAACACCAGTTAACAATAACTATAGCTAATACAACACATACAAAACTGAATAAAATGCTGTGACCTAAAAGGGTTTCCAATTCAGAAATAGATTTGAATGGAATTAACCAAAATGAATTGAGATACATTTTTAAAGTCCATGAACTAAGTTTTCTGGGAGGCAAGTTTGGAGAGAAATGATTTTCATGACAATATGGGATCAAAAGAAACATGATAGTGAGAAACACTGAGAGGTTAGGGTTAGGGTTAAAGTTCACGTTGGTGATAGACATACTACTTCCAAAAGTTATTCTGAATTTTTTTATTGCTACTTTTTAGTTATGCATAGTAGATCTATTTTGATATAATTATATAAGCAAGGAATATATCTTATTCTAATTAAGGCACCAGTCTTATGGATTTACACAATAGTGGAATTCATTGTGGTGTGTTCATATATGTACACAGGAAAATTATGTCAAGTTCATTCCATTCTTTCCTTTTCCAATCCCATTCCCTTCCCTTCATTCCCCTTTGGCTAATCTACTGAAGAAAAGCACTTTAACTAAAATAAAATTAAAAATTAAAAATAATTAATCAAACATGCCGTTTGATTAATTATTTTTAATTAATTATTTTAATTGGTATGCCGTTGGGATTTGGGACCAACAGATGATAAGTGTCTAAGAAGATCAACTGCCTATGTGTATCTGAGAAACTATGCTCTTTCAGTCCTTTCTGTGAGAGAAAGGAAACCTCTTATCTATGGGAAGCAGAGTTTTGGCAAGATGGACAGCAAATGAGGATGCAATATCCCAGGTTTTGCATGTTAAGAAATTGGGTGAATTGCAAGTGTTAATGAGCTTTATCATTTTTATTATCACCATCATCATTATCATCACTGTTCTTTTTCAGGGTGAAGCATGCCATCCACTATAGACAATATTTAAGAATGAAGAGAAGAGACTCATTGAATGGATTGATCAGCAGAGGATTTGTAGTTTGACTTTGACAACAACAAAGAAATCTCTTATTCCTGAGAGACTATATGAGGTCATTAGCTCCCTCCAGTCAAGCTGCAGGGTTGAGGCTCCTTTCTCTGGCTGTGCTAGGGGCCTACCCTTGTTCATTCTACAGCCTGTATGTTCTCTGTGCCCCATATCATGCCTCTTATTACATGCCGTACTATTTTTTTGTGGGCAGTCTTCCTCAGAATTTGACCTTCATTCCTCCTATCAAAATGCTTTTAAGCTTTTCATGTTAGTTTATGTAGGGCATGGCTGCCCGATTCCCAGTCTTGGGGCCACACGTGTGTCTGGAATGGCTCCTGGCTATCAGCCAGAAGGCAGTGAATGCTGTGGGTGGTGACAGAAGAGGGGGATCACCTCCAAGATAGGTCTGGGACTCTTCCACCCTCTAGGATAGCGCGTGCCTTCCCTTAGGGACTATGGGATGGGTGTACACATGAACTTGCTCCACCACTCTGACCTTTATTATGATTGGCTCCTGTGCAGTATATAAGCTGTGTGTACTTCCTCAATAAGATCCTGCTTCGACTCATCTCCCTGGCGCATCTGATTGTCCTCTGGCGAGGGAGGATTAGGTGCAGGCCGCCAGTCGACCTTTACCTTTCTTGGCTGGTCCTGGTCAGGGCATGCTTTCCCTGCTTCTCCCGCCTGTGGGGGGGAGGGCCGCTAAAAACTCCAACAGTTTGACAGTTTATTGTTATCAAATGGATTAGGAATCAAAGAAAATTAAATCTTGACTAAATGGTGGGCAAGAAATAGAAAAGGAATAAGAAGGTGAGGAGCAGTGAGAAGGTACACTAAAAGCAGCCAGTTTGAGTATCAGTCAAAAATCATACAATGCCTCTAGAGGGACTCCTGGCCTTGTGTCAGAATCAAGAGGGCTTCACTGAGATTTGGTTTAGTAGTTTCTGTTTTACCAAAAAAGTTGTAAAAACCAATTCTGTAAAAATATATATCTGGTTTCAACCAAAAGTTAAGTATATAACATGGCTGGCATTATAAAAATCTCTTTCTAGGTAAAATATACTAGCTTGAGTCTATGTCATATTAAAAAAATTATATTTGTGTTATGTAAAAGGACATATGTGTTGATGAGGATATAATTTGGAAAACTGTCTAAAGCCAATGAATTTAGGAGAATGTGAAATCATCTAGTGTTTTTCATCATCTCCAAATGAGCTTACAAATTCCCCCAAAACATAAAACTCAAAAATAAATAGCCAAACCAATACATATAGAAAAGTTCATGCCAACTTAACCATCAGAGAGCAATTACAAAAACGATAGTACCAAAATATAAAACATCAGTACCAGTTACCCTTTAATGACTAAAACATACATTTTATTTTATTTTAAAAGTTGATTTGTTTTTTTGAGTTCTTTACATGTTCTGGATATTAATCTTCTTTAGGATCAGTAGCTGGCAAAGATTTTCTCCCATTCTGAAGAAAAGACTCTCTTCATGCTATGAATCATTTCTTTTGCTATGTAGAAGCTCATCTAATTTGAGGAAATTTATTACTTGTTTATCAATTTATTAATTCTTGGTATTATTTCCTGAGCTAGGAGTTCTACTGAGGAGTCACTGCCTATACCTATAAGTTTGAATGTTGTTTCACCATTGTTTTCTTCTAGCAGTTGCAAAGTTTCTAGTTTGATTGCTAGGTCTTTGTTTAATGAATTTATTTTTTAAAATGTCTTTAGAAATTTTTCAGCTGAAGAGAATATACTATTGAGATTGAGCTTACTGTAGTAAATTTACCTTATAACTCAGTCATATCTTTTAAGATTTTTTTCTCAGACATATTTTGTAATTCAGTAAGGTTTTCTAAGAAGAGTGCTCAAAATTAGTACCCAAATTCTCATATTCTCTGGACAATCCTATTTGAAAATATTATATAAACTGAGCCAAAAAGAAGGCATCCATTCACAATATCTCAGTGGTTCTTTGAGATTTGGTCCTTTTGCAAAATATCAATCTAAGTCTTCTAATTTATGAGCTTTAGGATCTAAGTAGTACAGCTTAAAATTTTAAGCTTGCTAATAAATGATGTTTTTTGTTTATTTTAAAATTTTTAACTTTTTATTCCTTTTAATTAGTTTACATGACAGCAGAACACATTTATGCACTTCACTGTATCCTAAATAGGTAGGATACAATTTCTCAGTTTTCTGAGTGTACATGTAGAATCACACTAGTTATGCAGATATATATATATATATATATATATATATATATATATATATACATACATAAAATAATAAAATCTGTTTAATTCTACTATCTTTCCTATCCTGACATTCCCTCCCCTCCCCTACCTTCACTTTCTTCTACCTAAACTAAGGTAACTCTATTCTTCTCTAGTGACCCTCTCCCCAATGTTGTGAATTAGCATTCTCCAATTAGAGAAAACATTTGGACTTTTGAGATTGGCTTATTTCGCTCAGCATGACATTCTCTAACTCCATCCATTTACTGGCAAATGCCATAATTTTATTCTTCTTTAAAGCTGAGTAATATTCCACTGAATATATATACCACATTTTCTTTATCCATTCAGCTATTGAAGGACACCTAGGTTGGTTCCATAGTTTAGCTATTGTGAATTGAGCTGCTATAAACATTGATGTGACTGCATCATGAAGTATACTGAATTCAAGTCCTTTGGGTATAATCTGAGGAGTAGCTGGGTCAAATACCTGGGAATCAACCTAAAAAAAGAGGTGAAAGACCTCTACAATAAAAACTACAGAACAATAAAGAAAGACATTGAAGAAAACCTCAGAAGATGGAAAGATCTCCCATGCTCCTGAATAGGCAGAATTTATATTGTCAAAATGGCCATACTACCAAAAGCATTATACAGATTTAATGTAATTCCATTAAAATCCCAATGACATTCTTTATAATAATAGAAAAAGCAGTCATAAAGTTTATTTGGAAAAACAAGAGACCTAGAATAGCCAAAGCAATCCTTAACAAGAAATGTAAAGCAGGAGGCATCACAATACTAGACCTTAAACTATACTATAGAGCTATAGTAACAAAAATTGGCATGGTATTGGTACCAAAATAGACATGTAGATGAAAGAAACAGAATAGAAGACATAGAGACAAACCCACACAAATACAATTATCTCATATTAGAGAAAGGTGCCAAAAACATTTACTGGAGAAAAGATAGCGTATTCAGCAAATGGTGCTGGCAAAACTGGAAATCCATATTTAGCAAAATGAAATTAAACCTCTATCTCTCACCCTGCACAAAAATCAACTCATGGTGGATGAAAGATTTAGGCCCTATAACACAGACTAATAGAAGAAAAATGAGGGCTAAATATTCACCATGTCAGCCAAAGATCTGACTTCCTTAGCAAGCACAAGAAGTAAAATCAAGAAATGTGATTGATTTAAATTAAAAAGCTTCTCCTCAGCAAAGGAAACAATTAATAATATGAGGAGAGAGCCTACAGATTGGGAGAAAATATTTACCACATGCACTTCTGGTAAAACATTAACCTCTGGGATATATAAAGAACTCAAAACACTTAACACCAAAAAAAAAAAAATCACCCTGCTGCTGTCCGGCTGCAGCAAAATAACTGGGCGGCGGGGGGGGGGGGGGGGGGGGGGGTGACGAACAACTTGTGTAGATTGATACAGCAGGAGTGGGAGCCATTTATTGTAGGACAACAGAGGTATTTATACATTTCACACAGCTTATCTTAATTAACATAAACTAGATACAGCAGTCAACCAATAAGGAATCTCCACACTTAATGGCTCGCTGGCGTTCTTCTCAAACCACTCCCTCTGGCAAAATGCCAGGCGCCATCCAGACTTGTTTACAGACTCTAACATTTCCCAGGCACCATCCTGACTTGTTTACAGACTCTAACACACCCAATCAACAAATGGGCTAAGGAAGTGAACAGACACTTCACAGAAGAAGAAATACAATCGAACAACAAGTATATGAAAAAGTGTTCAACATCTCTAGCAATTAGAGAAATACAAATCAAAACTACATTAAGATTTTCATCTCACTCCATTCAGAATGGCAATCATCAAGAATACAGGCAAAAATGTTGGCGATGGTATGGGGGGAAAAGGTACACTCATACATTGCTGATGGGACTGCAAATTGGTACAACCACTATAAAAAGCAGTATGGAGATTCCTTAGAAAACTTAGAATGGAAAAAATGAGTTTGTGAAATGAAGATTAAAACATAAATATCTCCTGTGTCTTTGGAAATTATATCTCTTATAACATCTGCATTGCCATGGTTTATAAATGTCAATGAAATTTGAATATATTATTAGAAATGATACAAATATTAATATTATTTATCATTTTAAGTGCTTATTTTAATTAAGCCTACATCTTAACAAAAGTATTAACTATATTTTGTTCTCATATAAATTGTTATATAGTTATGTAAACAGTAACATACTCTGGGAGTATTTTTCTTAACTTGTTTTAAAGGACATAAAATTTCTTAATTAACCTGGCCACTAGCAGCTGAAAAGCTTGTGAGTCATACAGCTCCTAAAATAAAGTTAGCTGAAATGTGAATTGGAGTATACTCAATAATAAACTATATAAAATCATGTCTAGTACTGTAAATTTAATATTATGAATTTTGTTAATTTAGTAGAGTAAATCCCTTCTCATTGATACCACTGTAATTTGTCATGTCTTGCAAAGCTCCCAGAGTTAAAATCCCTTGATAGGAACATCACAGAAAAGTCATTCACCTTATCATTTTCACTAAATTATTTAATAGAGATCCTGTACTATTATTTGAATAACCATAATTGAATAAAAGTTGCAAAGTTATCAGTTATATAGGTTTAAAAGTAAAGTTTACTTGTTCATTTCTGTTATTGGCAGGTTAACTATGTTTACTAAAATTTGAACCAAAAAAGCATTAATATACCATAGATATTAAAAATTATAAACATAAATTTTAAAAAATATAGTTATGTCTATTTTTGTGTTTTTTTGAATCATGAACATATTGCCTTCTTGCCTGAAATTTAAATATTATTGCTATCAAAAATTAAATATGTGAGTTTAGGAAATAATATAACATCTTTGAGCCTCAGATTTCTCATTTCCTCATAAATAAAATAGTATAACTAGAAAACAAACATATTATTAATTTATTTAAAAATTAACTGTAGGGTCTCATACATGTACTCAATCTATATAGCATATAGTATGTTTACCAGACTTTATTTTTTTTAATAATGCTCTATATTGTGATGTTCTAAGAAAAAAAATTCTTCATTAAATGTTTGAAAAATATTGAAGACTGTCCATTCATAAAATTGTGAATAATTTCACTAAGTAATGGATGGGCTGTGACTCTAAGGAAACTATTTCTTACAGACAAATAAAATTTTTACAACTGAAAAATATTTTAACCTAAATGAAATGAAAATTAAAAATTTCAGGATGAGTTCAATAGTGAAAGAAGATATTGTGGAGGGATCCAAGATGGTGGGCCAGAGGGAGGCAGCATTGTGTGTTGCTCTGTAACCTGGAACTAAAGTAGTGGGAATATTGCTTCTCTGTGAGTGATAGAGAACCACCCCCCACACACGCACCGGCTCCAGCACAGGGATCACAGCTTAAGTGACTACACAGGGATACAGGCCTTAGTGTCAGACAAGGACTCACAACTACTGGCCCATGCATGACTCCCGGGTGCCCTAGATGGATCACTTTCATTAGCATTTGAGCAGGGCTCCTGGCCAAACACCCACACAGAAATTCTGGATGCTGCACACCCTGCCACTACCCACATGTAGGATCTCCACCTGCCATTCCCATGTGGACACCATCTACCAATGTGGGGCTCCCCCAGTCGCCTCCATCATGAGACTCTGCCGCCAATGCCATAGTCCCCTACTCACAGTAGCCTACCTGCACCTGGTGACATTGCACAAGCTCTGAAGACAGCTGAGAGCCACAATACTGCATGCCACTGAGGTCATCTATGAACACATTACTCAACACCATAGCTCAGCTCCCTGCATCCCAGGGGACACCCCATAGCTGAATGGAGCTGCCTCCATCTTGGGTCACCTTCATTGCCATCTTTAGTGGGGGCAACTCCCAGTTTGGAATAATAGCTGAGCAGGTACCATAGTTCCCAAATCCCCACCCCCACAGCCACTAACCCAGCACAGTGACTGCCCAATATAAAACAGCTCTCCAAGACAGGTGCGCAATCCCCAAAGCACAACCTACAAGACCTCCAGAGAGAAATATTCCCGATTAGGAAGTAGAAAGTGGAGAGAGTGAATGAGATACAGTTTAGAGACTAATTTAGAGACCAGGAACTGTCTCCTCTATAGCTGAGATAAGGAGATAAGACCAGGCACCCACATCACATGAACAGGCCCCAAAGAGATCCTTGGGGTGTAGTCTCCCATTGGGGACCAGATGGTTCCATACCTCACTTCCAGGTGCCCTGCATCCAAGACCAACCCTCCCACCCTAGTAACCTGCATCATCCTGAGGGTGATATACCAGGTAACAACACACAACCCCACCTATTGGATGAGAAGGGAAGCAGGAAAGATACTAATCATCTCTAGCAATCAGAGAAATGCAAATCAAAACTACTTTAAGATATCATCTCACTCCAGCCAGAATGGCAGCTATTATGAAGACAAACAATAATAAGTGTTGGGAAGGATGAATGTGTGGGGGGAAGGTACACTCATACTTTGCTGGTGGGACTGAAAATTGGTGGAGCCAATTTAGAAAGCAGTATGGAGATTCCTTGGAAATCTGGGAATGAAACCACCATTTTACCCAGCTCTTCCCCTCCTCGGCCTATACCCAAAGGACTTAAAAACAGCATACTACAGGGACACAGCCACATCGATGTTTATAGCAGCACAATTCATGATAGCTAAAATGTGGAGCCAACCTAGATGTCCTTCAGTGGATGAATGGATAAAAAAAAAATGTGGCATATATACACAATGGAATTTTACTCAGCATTTAAAAAGAACAAAATCATGAAATCTGCAGGTAAATGGTTGGCATTGGAGCAGATAATGCTAAGTGAAGTCAGCCAATCCCAAAAAAACAAATGCCTAATATTTTCTCTGATATAAGGAGGTTGACTCATAGTGGGGTAGGGAGGGAGAGCATGGTAGGAATAGCTAAATTCAAGATAGGGAAGAGTGGTGGGAAGGAAAGGGAGGGGACAGGGTATTAGCAAGAATGGTGGAATGTGATGGACATCATTATACAAAGTACATGTATGAAAACTTGAATTGGGTGTCAACATACTTTACATACAGAGATAAGAAAAATTGTAGTATATATGTGTATTAAGAATTGTAATGCAGAGAAGGCAGATGGGGCTCTTGAGAGCAGGTGTCTGTTTTTGTTGGTGCTGGGGTCAAACCAGTCATCAGGCATGAAGCCTGCTCTGCACAGTCACCGCAGAGACTGAGCAGTGGACCAGGACAGATGCAGCCAGGCCCGGTTGTCCACAGGCAGCTGCAGAGAAGATGGGGCTGACAGAACTCTCCATATTGCCCACCAGCAGCAGGACAAAGTGCCCAGGGGCTGAGGACACTGACACTCACCCACCTTAAGCCAGCCACTGGCCTGGGCTGGGGAACCTGGAAAGCAGGGTGGGTGGAGCCCAGTGGGGCAGCACAAGGGGCCAGAGAGGCAGAGGGAGCCCTTGGGCTGGGCCAAGTGAAGCTCTGCAGCCTTCACCTGGCTGACTGGTGATCTGTGAGAGAACTTCTCACCTGCTCCCCTTCACATGCAACCGCATCAACAAACATGCTAACAACACGAGAGCCTGTGTGAACGTGCACATCGTGTCCAGTAGTAAAGTGCAGAATGAAAGTTGAACACGGCATGATTTCAAAGAAAGTTTTACAAATTATTTTTTAAAAAGCAAATAAGTGAAATAAATCTTCAGATTTTAAAAATAAAAAAATTTTAAAAAAGAATTGTAATGCAAAAAAGTACATATATAAAGGCATAAATTGGTGTGAACATACTTTATATACAGAGATATGAAAAATTATGCTCTATAAGTGTAATAAGAATTGTAATGCTTTCTATTGCTGTCATGTATGTGAAAAAATAAAATCAATAAAAAAATTTAAAAAATAATATACAAAGACAAAAAGGAAAGTATACTCAGTAGAACACAAAGTATATGAAATGTAGGCTGAGAATTCTAATAGTTTTCAAATTTTTCTGCTGTTTCAATGCACAATATGCTTTTTACTGGACAGAATTCATTCTCAAAGTCTTCTTTTAGATATTAGCAAAAATATTTTCAATTCTAATATCCAATTCTGGGATACTGTACATAAAATGTCACTCATTTACTTCTAGTGTATTTTTCTATGTATTTTAGTTTTTAAAATTTCTAGAAGGCTATCTTTGATATTTTAATATTCTGTATATAAAACAACTATCTTCAGTACATAATTTTTATTAATTATTAACATATTGAGTACATATGTCTAAGACATTTTGGAATACACATGAAATTTGTTATCTTCATGAATCATCTCAAGAGTATAAAGTAGATATTCTTGTATTATATGCATTTCATCTGTGAGAAAATTGAGACTTGGAGTCTTGTCCATGATCATTCAATTAATAGAAACAGAGCAATGAGTAGCTGAACATATATGAAGTGTTAAAAGCCATTACCTCTTAATGGTGAATGCTTAATAAATAGTGTTCTAAAAATAATTTAAATAATTATAATTTTTAAAAATTGCTATTAAAACCTCATTTATTTGGTTCATATTCAGACAAATTATTTTGTCTCTTTGACAACATTAGTTGTGAGACTAAATGTTTCAAAAGGAACATATTTAATAGTGGATTTTTTTAGTGAATCTGTTGAATGACCTCAGAAGATCTATGTAGAAAGCAGAATAAGCCTAGTAGTCAAGGAAGAAATGAAGCCTTGATTAGAAGGGAGAGAATCAAATTCCTTGGCTCTATCAAGAATGAGATTGGTTAAAACTAAATGCTAATAGTATGTGCTATATAATGTAATACCCCCTCAACACTGTGGTCATAAGATCATTTGATCCTTTGCTCAAGATAAAGAATGGAGTTATGTAGTTTTCATTCCAGCTTGTTTACTTTCTAGACTTTGAAACATTTTTTTCTAAATTAAAAAATACTTACTGAAACCATATGTGTTTGCTAAAAAATGTATCTTTTATTATATTAAAATATATATGGTTCTCTTTTCTAAGTTCCCAACTTAAATGTCATTCCAATCCCTAAATTTGGACCATCACATAACAGGGGATACAGAAAACACATACAAATCCTCTTCATACATATTTTTTAATGCAGATGGTCTGTCCTTCACTGTTTTAAGTGAGTAGAATGGAAGAGAATTAGAGCGGCAAACATAGTAACATTAGAATCATCCCTGCCTTGTTGCACTATTGCCCACCACAAGATACCTTTCATGACCTCTTGTCCAGAGACAATAGGTCACTGAGTTGTAATAATTGCAATTAATCTGAAAGAATGAAGATTCATTTATTCACCTTTTTTTCAGAATAAACTTCCTGAAGTTAATTACATGTTTTGCACTAGGTTAAATGTCTTTGCATTTTAAAAGATGACAAAAGTAAAGTTGCATCCTAGCCAAAAATAAAAGTTTTTTGGTGGGGACAGAAATTACTGGCATTCAATGGTAAATGTATCCTAAATCCACCTTAGTATTGTCTGTTTACTTTGATTTTAATCATTAAGTTTATAGAATATATGAGCAAAATATGAGCAAATTCATGTTTAAAGTATGCAACATATTAATGTTTCCAATGACTCCTCTTTATTATTCTCTCCAATTTCTATGCTAAATTGAAAAATATGTCTTTTATGAGTTCTATGAGTTGTAAAATATCAGCATTTCCAGATTTTTATATCCAACAAACCTAGTCTTCAGTCCTTGAAATTCATGTTCCTCATAAAAGGAATTCCTTTATTTTTTGTTTGAAATTGGTGTTGGCTAGAGGTTCCTATGTTACACCAATCTACTTTTCAACATCTATATTATCTAAAAATCTGGAAAGACATATTTATTACATTGGCACTTGCTTTTCAGTACTTTCTCAATTTGAGAACCCAAAAGAGCTGAAAGTGATAGTGTAGATAAAAAAAATATTGATCACAAAATTCATGTTAAGAAACATAAGGGGGCTGGGGATGTGGCTCAAGCGGTAGCATGTTCGCCTGGCATGCGTGTGGCCAGGGTTGGATCCTCAGCACCACATACAAAACAAAGATGTTGTGTCCTCTGATAACTAAAAAATAAATATTAAAATTCTCTCTCTCTCTCTCTCTCTCTCTCTCTCTCTCTCTCTCTCTCTCTCCCCCCCCCCTCCTCCTTCTTCTTCTTCTCTCTCTCTCTCTCCTCTCTCTCTCTCTCTTTCTCTCTCTCCTCCTCCTCCTCCTCCTCCTCCTCCTCTCTCACTCTCTCTTTAAAAAAAAAAAAAGAAACAAAAGCCTCAAGAGCCAGCCAAGCTGTGAAGACAAAGTTTAATACACAAAGAATTCTGAAGACTTAGTTTTTCATGTATTCTTTTTAATCTGAGTGACAAAAGAGCCAGAAAAAAAAGAAGGTCCCACCTCATAATCATTAGATGAGTGTATCTAGGAGAAACTTACTTTAAATTGTCCATATACATTGCTCTTCCTCTATATTTCTAAGATTTCACACAAGACTTAGCAATTCAAAGAACAATGTATACTGTCTCCTCTTACAACCTCGGCTAATTAAATCATTTCTAGATCAAAATTTAATGAATAATACTAAAACTATTTATAGTATACTATGTAAAAATGCTTTAGGCAAACAGAAGAAAAATTTTATTTTTAAAAATACTGCAGTGTTAATGAGATGGTAGCTGACTTGGAAATAAACACAAAGCTGGCTATTCAATGGTTTCTGGTTTATGTTGTTGTACTTTTTAGATTTGCATGGCAGTAGAATTATTTTGGCATAATATAAATACATTGAGTATAACTTATTCTAATTATAATCCTATTCTTGTGGTTTTACATGATGTGGAGTAACCCTGGACATATATTAAAATCCTAGGCTAGGAAAGTTATGTACAATTAATTCTACTCTCTTTCCTTAACCCATCGTCCCACCCTTCATTTCATTCCCTTTTGTCTAATCCAATGAATTTTTATTCTTCCTCTTCCCAACCTCCCTTTTTGTGGATTAGCATCCTTACATCAGAGAGAATATTTGGCCTTTTGGGGGGCAGGGGAGATTATGGGGGAGGACAGCCTCATTTCACTTAGCATTATATTCCCCAGGACCATCCATTTACCAGCAAATACCATAATTTCTTTCCTCTTTATGACTGAGTAATTTCATTGTGTATATATACCACATTTTCTTTATCCATTCATCTGTTGAAGGACACCTAGGTTGATTCCATTGCTTGGATAGTGTGAATTGAGCTGCTATAAACATTGATGTGGCTGAAACTCTAGTATGCTGATTTTAACTTCTTTGGGTATACACCAAGTGGTGGGATAACTGCATCAAATGGAGGTTCCATTCCAAGTTTTCTAAGGACTCTCCATAATGCTTTCCAGAGTAGTTGCACCATTTTGCAGTTCTCCCAACAATGTGTAAATGTACCCTTTTACCCATATACTCACTCACGTTCATTGTTACTTATATTCATTTTTTTGAGAGAGAGAGATAGAATTTTAATATTTATTTTTTAGTTTTTGGCAGACACAACATCTTTGTTTGTATGTGGTGCTGAGGATCAAACCCAGGCCACATGCATGCCAGGCAAGCGCACTACTACTTGAGCCACATTCCCAGCCATTGTTACTTATATTCTTGATAATTGCCATTCTGACTGGAGTCAGATGAAATCTCAGTGTAGTTTCAATTTGCATGTCTCTAATTGCTAGAAATGTTGAACATTTTTTCATGTTTTTTTTTAACATTTGTATTTCTTCTTCTGTGAAGTGATTGTTCAGTTCCTTAGCCCATCTATTGTTTGGGTTATTTGGTTTTTGCTGTTAATAGTTTATAGTTCTTTGCATAACCTGGAAATTAATGCTCTGAGATACAGGTTGTAAATATTTTCTCCCATTCTGTAGGCTCTCTATTCATGTTCTTAATGTTTCTTTTGAAGTGAAGTTTTTTGGTTTGATACCATCTCATTTATTAATTCTTGATTTTACTTCTTGTGCCTTAAGAGTCTTATTGAAGAAGTTGGTTCCTAAGCCAACATGGTGGAGAGTTGGGCCTACTTTTTCTTCTAGTAAGCACAGGGTCTCTTGGTCTAATGCCTAGGTCCTTGATCCCCTTTGAGCTGAGTTTGTGCAGGGTGAGAGATAGGGGTTCAAATTCATTCTACTACCTATGGATTTCCAGTCTTCCCAGGACCATTTGTTGAAAAGACTATCTTTTCTCCAATATATGTTTTTGGCACCTTTGTCTAGTATGAGATAACTGTATGTATATATGTATGTTTGTCTCTGTATCTTTTGTTCTGTATCACTGGTCTCCATGTCTTTGGTGCCAATACCATGTCATTTTGGTTACTACATCTCTGTAATATAATTTAAGTTCTGGTATTGTGAGGCCTCCTGCTTCACTGTTCTTGCTAAGGACTGCTTTGGCTATTCTGGATCTCTTACTTTTCAAATGAATTTTATGACTGCCTTTTCTATTTCTATGAATAATATCATTGGTATTTAAATAGGAATTGCATTAAATCTGCGCTTTTAGTAGTATGACCGTTTCCATGATATCAATTCTCCCTATCCAAGAACATGGAAGATCTTTCAATTTTCCAAATTTTCTTTTTAATTTCTTTCTTTAGTGTTCTGTAGTTTTTATTGTAGAGGTCTTTTGCCTCATTTGTTAGATTGATTCCCAAGTATTTTATTTCTTTTTGGTGAGTCTATTGTTAAGAAAATAATTTTCCTGATTTCTCTTTCAGCTAATATGTCCTTGGTGTATAAGAATACAATTAATTGTTGGTATTGATTTTATATCCTGCTAGTTTGCTGAATTCATTTAGAAGCTTTCTGTAGTTTTTCGGGGTCTCCTAAATATAGAATCATGCCATTGGCAAACAGGGATAGTTTGAGATCTTCTTTTCCTATTTGTATCTCTTTAATTTCTTTCTTTTGTATGATTTCTCTGGCTAGGGTTTCAAGGACTGTGTTTAATAGGAGTGGTGAAAGAGCATTCCTGTCTTATTCCAGTTTTTAGAGGAATGATTTCAATTTTTCTCCATTTAGAATGATGTTCACCTTGAATTTAGTATTAATAGCTTTTAAAATATTGAAATATGGTCCTATTATTCCTAGTTTTTCTATTATTTTGAGCATGAATGAATGCTATATTTTGTCAAATGCTTTTTCTGCATTTCTTAAAATAATCACATGATTCTTCTCTTTAAGTCTATTAATGTGGTGAATCACATTGATTGATTTCCATATGTTGAAACAACCATGCATCCCTGGAATAAACCATAATTAATCATGGTGCACTATCATTTTAATATGATTTTGTATGCATTTTTCCAGTATTTTATTAAGGATTTTTGCATCTTTGTTCACAGACTGAAGTAAACATTTGGGAAATAATCTCACCATTCACATGGATCTTGTAAACAAGCGGGGGTTTCTATCCTTATAGCAGAGAAAGTAGACATCCAGTAAAAGTTACTCAGAAGGGACAAAGAAGGGTATTTCATATTGCTTAAGGGAATTATACAACAACAAGATAACAATTGTAAATATTCATTCCCCAAACAATGAAGCATCTATGTACATCAGACAAACACTTCTCAATTTCAAGAAGCAAATAAACCACGACACAATATTACTGGGTGACTTTAACATATCTGTCTTACCACTGGATAGATCCTCAAAACAAAACCTAAATAAAGAAGCTATAGAACTAAAAAGTACAATTAATAATTTAGACTTAACAGACATATATAGAATATTTCATCCATCAATGACTGAATATACTTTCTTTTCAACAGCACATGTATATTCCTCTATAATTGGCTATGTTTTAGGCCACAAAGCAACTTTTAGTAAATACACAAAAGAATAGATAATACCTTGCATCCTATCCAATTATAATGAAATGAAATTAGAAATCAACAATAAAATAAAAAATAGAAGCTATTCTAACACCTAGAGACTAAATAAAACATTATTGAATGACGAATGAATAGCAGAAGAAATCAGAGATTAAATTTAAAAAATACTTAGAGGTAAGTGAGAATAGTAATACAACAAATCAAAATCTCTAGGACACTGAAGGCAGTGCTAAGGAGAAAGTTCATTGCACTGAGCTCATTCATTAAAAGAATAAAGTCAACAAATAAATAACCTAACAATACATCTCTAAGCCCTAGACAAAGAAGAACAAATCAATATCAAAAGCAATAGAAGACAGGAAATAATTAAAACTAGAGTTGAAAACAATGAAATTGAAACAAAATAAACAATTTTAAAAATTGACAAAAGGAAAAGTTGGTTCTTTAAAAAAATCAATAAAATTGATAAACCCTTAGCCAAGCTAACAAAGAGAGAGGAAAAAACTCAAATTACTAAAATCTGTGATGAAAAAGGAAATATCACCATGGACTGAAATGCAGATGATAATAAGAAGCTACTTTGAAAATCTATACTCTAATAAAATAGAAAATCTTGAAGACATTGACAAATTTCTAGAGACATATGACCTATCCAAATTGAATCCGGAAGACATAGAAAATTTCAACAGATCAATTTTAAGCAATGAAATTGAAGACGCCATCAGAAGCCTACTAAGATAGCAATCCCAGGATCAGATGTATTCTAGGTTGAGTTCTACCATATCTTCAACAAAGAACTAACATCAATCCTTCTCAAATTATTCCATGAAATAGAATAGGAGGGAACCCTTCCAAAATCATTCTATGAAGCTAGTATCACCCTGATACCAAAACCAGATAAGGACACATCAAGGAAAGAAATATTCAGACCAATATCAATGGCTTCTTTTTAAAACCAAAAAAGATGATGTGAGCACAAAAATGGCAATGATATAAAAATGGTAAATTAATAATACATATATATGAGTATATATATAACAGTGTCCACTCACTAGAGTACATCCTTCTGTTGCATACAAGCAAAACTCCATACAAATTGCAAAAAAACAAAATAAACATATTGTAGAAGAGAATCACGTTTTTGATAAGCAAATACACAGAATGAGTTTTGTCCTCTTTTCTTGCTTTTCCCCAAAGGTAGGATACACTCGTGGAACAGCAGTGCAGTTCCTGACATCTAACCCTCTCCCTACAAAAAGAAAAGAAATGAAAAAAAAAAGAACCTTTACTCAGTGCTCTGGAAAAGGATAAAATGTAATTAGAAGGAATATGAGGGTGGAATTCTTAAGCAGACTGATCAGAGAAGAGATTCCATAATGCTGCATCTGAAACATTGAGGTCTCAGGCTCAAAACTGAGCTACACTTGTGCAATATAGATAAGAAAAGTAAAGGTTTGGGGAACTGAACTGACAGCTCAGCAACCACACACAAATGGTGAGATGGAATTGGTCATCAGAACAAAAATGAGTTTATTGTACAAAATATCCATAGTTAATAACATTTTAAAACTATCAACATTCTTAAGTATAACAGAAACCAGTATCCACTCAATATATCATTCAAAATGTCCATTTAGCAATCTAAATTAACTTTACAAATGAAACCCAGAAAAAATGTGATCACTTCTCAAATGAAAGAAATTTATCTATATAATGTTTTACTATATAAACTTCAGTAGGAGTGTGTGCTATAAAATGACCTATGTAATTGATTGATTGCAGAATTTCTACATTTTATAGGAAATGAAAGAACTTAGTAGTATTAATTAAAAACTGTGAAAAGATAGGGAAGCATACTGTAGTTTCTACAGAATATGGGGGAAATGCAAAGAGATATGGCCACAAAAGCATAAATTAAAAAAAAAATACTAAGAAAAAATAAATTAGTAAGTAATCAGTCAACCAAAAGAAAAAGGCAGGAAAGTGAAGACATAAGAACAAAAATAAAATAAAATAAACAGAGGGAAGAAATTAGATGATGGGCCTTAATTCATGCATACCAAATATGCATAAATATTAATAAACATTGTAATTAAAAGGCAGATATTTAGTATGGCTTGAATGTTTTTCTCCCCCTCAGAATTCATGTTGAAACTCAATCCTCAATGCTATGGCATTAAAAGGTGTGGCCTTCAGTGGGTAATTGAGTCAAAGTATGTTCTGACTTCATGACTGGGATTAAGTGCCCTTTTAAAAGGGCTCAACAGAAGGAGACCATCCTTTTCTTTGCCCAGGTCCATACCTCTCATCATGAGAAGATTAAGCATTTCTCCTGTTAGGAGGATGCAGCTATATGGCACCATCTTGGAAGTGGAAACTGCGCCTTTATCAGACATTGAACTTGCCAGTATCTTGATGTTGGATTCCTAGCCTCCAAAACTATTAGGAATAAATTTTTGTTCTTTGTAAATTAACCAGTGATACTTTGTTTTAGCAGCACAAATGGACTAAGATAGACTAACTAAAAGTGAATAAAAATAAGGAAGACCTCAATATATGCTGCTTAAAAGAAACAAATGTATAACATTATATGGATTTCAAGTGAAGTGGGAAAAAAGTTACATGAAAAAGAAAAAAAACTGGACTGGGAATTTCAATATAACATAAAATAGACTTCAAAACAAAATTATTACCAGATATAAAAGAGAATTCAATGATAGCTGCACGCAGTTACAATTATCAAAGAATATAATGGATTAGGACATTTAGATAATTCCACAATTTTGTAGTAGATTTTAGTTCTAAACTCTCAGAAAACTAGATAAAAATATAAGTGAAGTTTTATGTGATTTGAAAACAGTCTAATTTTGCCTACTTGAAAATTTTACCACCTTACTGATGTAATTTATATGCCATAAAATTTGACCATGGAAAATGTGCAGTTCAGTGGGTTTTGGCATTAGCCAGTTTTGTGACTATCACCAAAATGCTTTGAACATATTAATGCTCACCAAAAGAAACTCTATACCCACTAAAAGATATTCCCTTACCCCTAGCCCCAGGCAACCAGAAATCTATCTTAATAGATTTGCCTATTCTGAACATTTCAAAAAAAAAGGATGTAAACTCACAGCTCAGTGATTTAATTACTGTGAGAGCATCCAGAAATTTGACAGTAAAATCTGAAATTGAAACTGCCAAGAAGAGTTGTATGAGATCACAGTCCTCCCTGGGTATGAGGAAAGCTATATTATGTCCTAATCTCTATGCAATCATGAGTCATCAGAACAGGACATAAAGAAATTATGAAACATGCCAAGGCTGTATTTGATCCATCAATAAGATGGACTACACATGGGAACTAGGAGCACAACCTCTGAGGAAATCATGACTGAGAAAGAAGTATTCTGACTCAGAGGCAACTCTCAAGTTTTTCCATGCTTGAAAATAATATCACATATATCTCTAGCAGTCAACAAGATTATGTGCATTCCAAGGCTGAACTTTCTCAAAAGCGAACAAGAAGCAAGACTTGAATCTACTAGTCCTTGATAAAACATGGTACTGGGTTTAATCCTCAGTACCCAAAACAAAACAAAAAATGCCATGTGTAGTGGCTCCTACTTGTAATCCCAGAAGCTCTGGGGGCTGAGGCAGGAGGAGCAGTAGTTCAAAGCCAGTCTCAACAAAAGCAAGGTGCTAAGCAACTCAGTGAGACCCTGTCTCTAAATAAAATACAAAATAGGGCTAGGGACATGGCTTAGTGGTCAAGTGCCCCTGAGATCAATTCCTGGTGCACCTCCAAAAGAAACCTACAAAGGAATAAAATATGGATCACAGAAAAATCTCACAATAGAAATCAGAAAATAATTTGAACTTAATTATAATGAAAAAAACAATATAAAAGATTATGTGATGAAACATAAACTCTACTTTGTGATCAATGTATAGCTTTATTGCATCTGTTGAAAAAGAGTAAAATGGAGAGTGACATCAGCAAGATTAAAGAATAGAAAGTCTCAGACATCCTTCCCCAAAGAGTTACAGATTTCAACAATGAATGGACAAGTTGCCTCTAAGAGAAATTCACAAACCTAGTAAGAGGTTCTTGCACCCTAATAGAAAGAAAAGTTTATCAAAACCTAGAGGGAAAATTCCCAGCACTCTCTCAACAGCACCCAGAGCACAATTAGGAGGAAATTACAAATTTCTCCCTGGGGAGGAAAATAATTAGAATTTACATCCAATGTTTTGATTTAGGGAGGGAGGCTTCTGAATAACTGTTTTTGTATTTTTTAAATCCTACTACAGATGCTTTTGAACTTAAAAGGGATATGTCCCAATAAGCCCATTTACATTGAAAATGGCATGTCAAAAATGATTGAATGAACCTAACCTACAAAACATCATAGCTTAGCAACACATACACAGTAAAATATTGGTTGTTTACTTTTATAGTCATGTGACTGACTCAGAGCTGTGGCTTGCTGCTGTTGCCCAGCATCCCAAGACATGTCTTAATATATATCATAAGCCCAGGAAAAGATCAAAATTTAAAATTGGAAGTATGTTTTCTACTGAATATATGTTGCTGTCATAGTATTATAAAGTTGAAAAAAAAAGTAATAAATCAAATCATGTAAGTCAAGAACCATCTGTACTAAGAGGAATGAGTATGTGTGCCACACCACGGCCAATAAGAAAAGGTAATCCATGTGCCTGAGACTGCAGTACCTAAAGTAGATGCTAGGTGGAGTACCAGTGCTGTGGTTCACATCCACCAGAAAGGTTGCTTGTGTCTCAGACAAACACCAGGGGGAAAGCATGAGTAGAAATTGCCAATGGAATATTCACATGCAAAAATAAGAAACTAGACTCTTTTCTGTCACTACATATAAAAACAACTCAAAATGGATTTGGTGACTTTAAGGTAAAACTCTCAAATCACAAAACTACTGAAGAAAACTGGAGAAACACTTCATGACACTAGTAGGGGCAAGGGTTTTTTGTATAAAACTTAAAAAACACAAGAAATGAACAAAAAAGGCAATGGGTTTACATCAAACTAAAAACCAAAGCACAGCAAAGAAAACAATTAAAGCATGAATAGAAAACCTACAGAATATGAGAAAACATTTGCAAAATAGATATCTTATGAGGGGTTAATAACCAATATGCAGAAGAAATACAAATAACTTTTTAAAAATTCATTAAAATTTGGCAAAGTCAGGAGCTGTGATGCACAACTATAATCCCAGTGGCTAGGATGCCTGAGGCAGAAGGATTGTAGTTTGAGGCCAGCCTTGAAACTCAACAAGGCCCTAAGCAATTTAGTGAGGACTCTGTCTCAAAATAAAAAGGTCTGGGGATGTGGCCCAGTGGTTAAGCACTCCTGGGTTCAATTCCTGGTACTGCCCCCATCTCAATAAAAAGGCAAAAGACCTGAATAAACATTTCTCAAAGGAAGACATACAAATGGATAACAAGTATATGCTCAACAACACTAAACATTGGGGAAATGCAAATCAAACTACAATGAGATATCACTTTACATCAATTAAAATGGTTATTATAAAAAAAGACAAAAGATAGCATGTGAAAGTAACAATATGGAGAAAAGGAAACCCTTGCACACTGTTGTTGGGCATGTAAATTAACATAATCATTATGGAAAACACTATGGAGTTTCCTCAAGAAATTTAAAACAGCACTATCACATGATCCCATAATTTCACTGCTGACTATATGAAATGATGCTAGTTTGTTGAAGACATCATGCACTCTATTCACAATAGTCAAGACATGGAATCAACCTTAGTGTCCCTCACCTGATGACTATGTAAAAAAATATGGTACATATACACAATAAAAATTATCTAGTCATAAAAATAATGAAATCCTGTCATTTGCAAGAATACAGATGAACCTGGAGTACATTGTGACATGTGAAATAAGCCAGACCCACTCTGAGAGACAAATACTCCATGATCTCATTCTGTGTGAAATCTAAAAAGTTGATCTCATAGATCATAGAAATAGAGAGTAAAACAGTAGCCAAGGCTAGGGAGAAAGGGAGGAGGTTGCCAATAAGTATAAAGTTATGTTTAGATAGAAAGATTAAGTTTTTGTGCTCTATTACCCAGAAAAGCAATTGCAGTTAACAATAATATATTGAATATTTCAAAATAACTAGAAAATTGTGAATGCTCTCACCACAAAGAAATGATAAATGATGGAGAAAATGGATATGTGTATTTCCTTGATTTGATTATAATACAATGCATACATGTATGTAACCCCCCCAAACAATATAATTATTATATGTCAAGTATAAATAAAATAAAACTTCATGAAAAACTGTCACAAGCAACAAAGACATTATGTAATGATAACGAAGTAATTAATAAGGAAGATGTAACAATTATAAAAATACATGTACCTAAAATTAGAATTCCCAAATAAGAAATATTTAGCAAACTGAAAGGAGAAAAAGACAGCAACACAATAATAGCAGGCAATTTCAATACCTATTTTCAGTTATTGATAAAACAACTAGATATGTGATCAACAGAAATACAGCATAAAATATTATATACCAATTGGACCTAACAAACAAAGCAAAATACTCCACCCAAACACTGCAGAACACACATTCTTCTCAAGTACACATGGAACATTCTCCAAGATACACCCCAGATTAACCACAAATCAAGTTTTAACAAATTTAAGAAGATTTAAATCATACAAAGTATGGTCTCTGACCACAATGGAATGACACTAGAAATCAACAAAAGAAAAACAGAAAAATCCACAAAAATGTAAAAATTAAACATTGCACTCTTATACAAACAAGTCAAAGAAAAAAATCACAAGAGAATTTAGAAGCTATCTGGAGAAAAATGAAAACAAAAACACATACCAAAACTAATGAGATGCAGTGAAAGCAGTACTAAGAGAGATGTATACAGCAGTAAAACATTTTAAAATAAAACAAAACAAAATCTCATAACCAAACCTAACTTTAAAACTAAAAGACCTGGAAAAAGAAGAATATGCTTAAACAAAAGTTAGCTGAAGGAAAAATATAATAAAGGTTAGAAAGGATATAATAAATAAAATAGAGTAGAAAAACATCAGTAAAACCAAGATTTGTTTTTTTAATGGAAAAAAATCAATGAACTCTTTATATCTATTTGTGCATTTTTGGTAAATTGTGTTTTTGTGCACAAAGTTCATACTTCATTTCACAACATCTAAGCTTTCTAGATGTCCTGAGGTGACAGTGAGTCATAAAAAGTAGTGCTAGTGATTAGCCAACTTGTAAATATCTTTTTGTTATAATTGATAGAAAAGATGTATCTTGGACATGGAATTGCTTTTTCTCTGGATATTGTGTATCAGGACTTGTTCATTAAGCTGGCAGCAGAAGGGCCCAGGGAAACACAAGGAAAGATGGGAGCAAGTGCTCAAAGATTTACATTTTGATGTAAGCCACTGGTGTGTGTGCATCTTCTGGTTGTACTATAGGAATACTTTAATTCACTGGGGCTATGCATTCTTGCTAATATTTTAGTAGTAGAAATTTGGTAATGAAACAAGCTTGGTGTATTCTGTTGCTGTTTCATTTTAAATTGAGCATTGAAGGAATGAATTGTTTTAGTTGTAACTCTACCAATATGTCTATCTACAGGCCTGTTGCCATTTCTGTCTTCAGTGAAATTTTTGTCGCCAAGAAAGAATAAAAGATTGAGTTGGTATAGTGAATTCTTGGTTACCAAAAAATACTCAGGTAGCTTCAGAATTTTAAATGGTGAATATTCATGATGTGTGGAAAAGCATGACACATACCACAATCTCAATCACACAAAATGGGATATTGTGTATATATGTACACAACCTAGAGGGACATGTCCAACTAAGCTGCTTGTGACTGGGTGACTTTGTTCCTTGCTTGTGTTTTTATTTTTCCTGTAATGTAAAATTTGCTTTTAAAAGATAAAAAATTATTTTAAAAAACTCTTAACCAAGAGATAAAGAAGACTCAATTAATATTAGAAGTGAAAGAAGAGATATTAACCTTTTGTCACAAAAGATAATATAAGGCATTATGTGAACAATTAAATACAAACCCAACATACCAAATGACTAGAAATAAATGAATACATTCCTAGAAATATACAACTCATGGAAGACTGAACTACTAAGTAGTAAAAAATAAGTCTTGTAAAAGCTCCAATGAAGAAAACCTCAGGATCCAGTAGCTTCAGTAGAGAATTCCACCAATCATTTTAAAAAAGAACACTAATTCTCAAATTCTTCCAAAAAATTGAAACACAGGTACATTTTTTAAAAATCACAAAGTGAAAATGAAATGTTATTAAAGAACTTCAAATTATCAAAAGATTTTGAAAAAAATCAAAATTGGAAGACTTGTATTTCCTGCCTTTCAAACACACTATAAAGCAACAGTAATCAAGATAATGTAAAAGTAACATAAAGACAGCTATTTAGACAAATGAAGACAAGAGAGGAAAAATAAAAACAAAAATCCCAGTCAAAACCAAAAGTTAATAATTATTGGCATAAATACAAAGAAATTGAAATATTTATATAATTGCTGGTGATATTGTAAATAGCTATAGCCATTTTAGAAAACAATGTATATGTTCTTTAAAAAATTAAAAATAGAATTACCATATGATCCAGTGATCCCAAGTCTGGGTATTAATCCTAAAGAATACACAACAGAATCTTGAAGAGATATTTGTATCCCTATAGTCAAAGCAGCACTATTAACAATATCCAAAAAGTAGAGGCACACCATGTCTATCAGCAAATGAAGGAATAAAGATAATGTGGTATGTACATACAATAGGATATTGTCAACTTTTAAAAATAGGAAATCCTGTCAAATGCTAAAACATGGATGAACCTTATGCTGAGTGAAATTAACCAGTCACAAAAAGATATGATATATACTGTATTATCTGTTCCTATGAAGAACATTAAGTAGTCAAAATCATAAAAACAGAAAGTAGAAAAGTGATTTACCAAAGGCTAAGAAAATGAGGAAGGGTGAATTAGCATTTACAGGGCTCAGAGCTTCAGTTATAAGATGAAAAAGTTCTAGCTAGTTACCTATTGCACAACATTGAAAATATTAACACTACTGAAATATATGTATAAACTTGTTAAGCTAATAAGTTTAATGCTAAATGTATCTTGCCACAATAAATTAGAAAAACTAAGATTGAAATTTAAGCTTCTTTTTAAGGAGGCTAAAAAATATTTTAAATTGAACTAAAAAAATCTAAGAAAGGAAATATTAAAAATAAAAGGATGAAATAGAAAGCACATGTATAATACAGATAAAGTCAATAGTTCATCACTTGGAAAGACTAATAAAGTTTGAAAATTCCTAGTAAAATGATAGATAAAAGATAAATAAAACAAAAATTCTTAATATCAAACATTGAAAAATGTACATCATTATATATCTTACAGATGTTAAAATTATAAAGTAGTCCACACAAAAATCTACACACAGATATTTATAGCAGCTTTATTCACAGTTGCCCAAACTTAAAAGATGTTCCTTTCCTTTTTATTTTTCTTTTTTTCTTTACTTTCCGCATATGAGCAAATATCTGATACTTCTTTTCTATACCTGATTTATTAACTTGATGTCTTCCAGTTTCATTAATTTTCTTGCAAGTGACAGCATTTCATTCTTCTTTATGGCTAAATGATACTCCATTGTGTATGTGTATAATATTTTCTTTATTCATTTGTCTGTCAGCAGGCATCCAGGATAAATTCATATCTTTGGCTATTGTGAATAGTGCAGCAATAAACATGGGTATGCAGGTCTTTCTTTGATATACTGACTTCATTTTCTTCCTATACATACCCCAGGAATGAGATAGCTAGACCATATGGCAGTCCTATTTTTGGTGTTTTGATGACCCTCCTTACTGTTTTCCATGCTAGGTATACTAATTTATATTTTCCCCAACAGTGTGTAAAGGTTTCTTTTCCCCACAAGTTTACCAGCATTGGTTATTTTTTTTTTTTTTTTGCGTTTTTGATGATAGCGATTTTAACTGGGGTAAGTTGAAATCTCTTTGCAGTTTTGATTTGCCTTTCTTGTAAAAAAAAACGAAGGATTTTCTTACCCAATATTAAGTCATAAATTTACAGTAATAAGCCAGTGGGCTATTAGGCAAGGTTTGATAAAAAAGATATTTCTGGATCAGAACAGCACATTCAGAAACAAATCCCACATATATATGGCCACCTGACTCATAATATATGTAGTGCTACAAGGCAGTATGGAAAGGATAAATATTTTGTCAATAAATGTTGCTAAAAAAGCTGGATATTCACAAGGGGAAAATGTAATAATTTTAATATTCATTTCACTTCATACACCCAAAAAACAATTTCTGGTGAAATTTACACATATAAGCTAAAACTCTAAAGTTGTAGAAGAAAACAAACAACAATGTCTTTTTGACTGCAACTTTTTAAATTAAACAATATCTAATAAACACAAAGAATAAAAATGAACTATTGTACTTCATTAAAATTACAATCTTCTAGGGTTATCAAAAAGAAACTGTGGATACAGTGGAAAAGTATATATAAATACATGTACAAGCATTTTAAATATATATTTCAAGTATTAGTGTATATATACATACACACACATACATATAGAATATAAAAAGAACTTCTATAAAGACAGAGTATCAGCTATTTTATTATAGTATGCTGATTTTAAGTCCTTTGGTTATAGACTGAGGAGTGGAATATCTGGGTCAAAGGATGATTCCATTCCCAGTTTTCTAAGAAACCTCCATACTGCTTTTCAGAGTGATTGCACCAATTTGCAATCCTACCAGCAATGTATGAGTGTGCCTTTTCTCCCACATCCTCGCCAACACTTAATGTTGTCTATATTATTTTTTAATTAATTAATTTATTTTATTAGTTATATATGACAGCAAAATGAATTTTTATTCATTGTAAATAATTGCAGCACAACTCTTCATTTCTCTGATTGTACATGATGTAGGATCAAACCATATATGCAGTCATACATGTACCTAAGGTAATGATGTCCATTTCATTCCACTATCTTTCCTGTCCCCATGCACCTTCACCACCTTCCCTCCCCTTTGCCCAATTATAGTTCCTCCATTTTTCCCATGCCCCTCCACCATTAGTGATCAGCATTCACTTATCAGAGAGAACATTTGGCCTTTGGTTTTTTGGGATTGGCTTACTTCACTTAGTGTGATATTCTCCAACTCCATAAGTTTACCTGGAAATACCATACTTTTATTCTCTTTTAATGCTGAGTAATATTCCATTGTGTATATATACCAGTTTCTTTATCCATTCATCTGTTGAAGGGTATCTAGGTTGCTTCTACAGTTTAGCTATTCTGAATTGAGCTGCTATGAACATTGATGTGACTGCATTACTATAGTATGCTGATTTTAAGTCCTTTTAAGACCAAAGAGTGGAATAGCTGGGTCAAATGGTGGTTCCACTCCAAGTTTTCTAAGGAATCTTCATATTGCTTTCCAGATTGGTTGCACCAATATGCAGTCCCACCAGAAATGTATGACTGTGCCTTCTCGCCCACATCCTTTCCAACACTTTTTGTTGTCTGTATTCTTGATAACTGCCATTCTGACTGGCATGTAATGAAATCTTAGAGTAATTTTAATTTTCATTTCCCTAATCACTAGAGATGTTGAGCATTTTTTCATATATTTGTTGATTCATTGTATTTCTTCTTCTGTCTGTTCAGCTTCTTAGCACATTTATTGATTTTTGTTTTTTTGGTGTTAAGTTGTTTGAGTTCTTTATATTTCCTGGAGATTAGTGCTCTATCTGATGTGTGTGTGGCAAAAATTTGCTCCCAAAATGTAGGGTCTCTCTTCACCTCACTGATTATTTCTTTTGCTGAGAAAAGCTTTTTAGTTTGAGTCCATCCCATTTATTAATTCTTTATTTTATTTCTTGCACTAGAGGAGTCTTGTTAAGGAAGTCGGGGCCTAATTCAATGTGATGAATATTTGGGCCTTCTTTTTCATCTATTAGGTGCAGGGTTTCTGGACTAATTCTTAGGTCCTTGATTCACACTGAGTTGAGTTTTGTGCATGATGAGAGATAAGGGTTTATTTTCATTTTGCTACATATGGATTTCCAGTTCTCCCAGAACCATTTATTGAAGAGGCTATCTTTTCTCCAATGTGTGTTTTTGGCTCTTTTGTCTAGTAAGAGATAACTATTTAGTGGGTTTGTCTCTGTCTCTTTTATTCTGTACCATTGATCTGCAAATCTATTTTGATGTCAATACCATGCCATTTTTGTTACTATAGCTCTGTAATATTGTTTAAGGTCTGGTATTGTGATGCTTCCTGCTTCACTTTTCTTGCTAAGAATTGCTTTGGATATTCTGTGTCTCATTCATTTTTCAAAATGAATTTCATGATTGCTTTGTCTATGTCTATAAGGAATAACATTGGATTTTAATTGGAATCACATTGAATCTGTAGAGCAATTTTGGTAGTATGGCCATTATGTAGCCACATCAAAGTTTATAGCAACTCAATTCACAATAACTAACCTGTTGAAACAACCTAGGTGCCCTTCAATAGATGAATATAGAAAGAAACTGTTGTATATATACACAATGGAATATTACTCAGCATTAAAAGAGAATAAAATTATAGCATTTTCAGGTAAATGGGTGGAGATGTAGAATATCACACTAAGTGAAGTAAGCTAATCCCAAAAAACCAAAGGCCAAATGTTCTCTCTGATAAGTGGAAGCTGATCCATAATGGGGAGGGGGAAGGATAGGGAAAATGGAGAATCATTGATTGGGAAAGGGGAGGGAGGGGAGAGGAGGGAGTATGGAAGCAGGAAAGATGATGGAATGAGATAGACATCATTATCCTAGGTACATGTATGACTACACATATGTGGGATGCTACATCGTGTACAATCAGAGAAATGAAGAGTTGTGTTGTAATTGTTTACAATGAATCAAAATGCTTTCTACTGTCATATATACCTGATTAAAATGAATTAATTAATTGAAAAAATAATAACTGAGTAAATGAAAAAGAGATTAGTAGAGAGAAGAAAGCAGTAGAAAGAGAAAGGAAAGGGAGAAAAGAGGTACCGGGGTATGAATTAGAATAACATATTCCATGCATATATAATTATGTCAAAATGGATTCTACTATTATGTATAACTAAAAAGAACAAATAAAAAAGAAAAAACTCTAAAAAAAAAAGAGTATCAGACAATGAAGGACATGATGCAGAGGTGCTTAACAAAGGCATTTATTCAAATGGCCAAACATACTCAATGTCATTAACCCTTAAAGAAATGCAAACTAAATCCACAATGAAATATTAATATATACTAATGAGAACACTAATATGAAACACTTACACTCATACATGTACACATGTACAAATAACAATAACAAACATAAGTGAAGATTTATAGGAATTAAACAACTTATGCATTGTCCTTGGGAATCAAAATTGGTGCACTGTCTTGGGAAGTCAGTGTTAGTTTTGGCTTATTCTAAGGTCTGATACAGCAATTTTGCTCCTAATAATATACTAAAAATAAGTGGACATATGCTTGTTGTAGTTTTATTTAAAACAGCCACTTCAATGAATGCCAACCTAGCTTAAATCTCTAGGGTTACAGATAACAGAACAGCAATTATTTTGGGGAGGGTGAGTAATGTCATTACTCACCCTCCCCAAGGGAATAAGGGAAGTTTCTGTGATACTGATTATTTTCTAAGTCTATTTGGATTGGTGGCTATACAAGTGCATTCACATTATAATTTATTAGATCTCCATCTTTAACCCATTCTATACTCTGCAACAACAAGATTTTTAAAATAAAAATAAAATAAATAAACAAAATCTTGAGGGAGCATTATATATGCTATTGATACTTCCATTATAAAAGTGGACAGTCCAAAAGTGAGATAGACAATTTACAACTGTCAGTAAAAGATTATAGTTTCATTTATCATTAGTAATTAGTTTAGAATATAAGCTGGTTCTGAACGCCAGACTCCTAGAGGAGTATATGGAAGAGAATCAATTTTAAAATAGTTTATAAACTAGTAAACTATAACTGCCAATCAATATTTTTCAAAGAGTTTAACCATTCTTTTTTGTACCTTATTAATGTGCACAAAATACAAGCATTTTCATAATTAACTTGTATTGAACAATGTTTTAATCTCAGGCCTATAGTGCAAATATGATCATATGTATGCATTACATTCATAAATATTTATATGCAATTAACATCTAACAGGATTCAGAAGAGTATGACATTTAAAAACACAAACATTTTGAATAGTGGAAAGAAATCATTGAAAATCCTATATTCACTACTATGCAGCTACTGAAATGGGCAAATTCTTAATCTTTCTAGGTTGCAGAAATAGTGGTTTAAGCTTGGGCTGGTCACTTAGTCTCTCTGCTTATGAGGCAAGCTATCATAAAACAGCCTACCTAAGATAGTCACTGAGGTTGGTTCTAAATCTAATACACTAATTTTAATGTAAATTTAAAAAGACTCTTTTTTAAAAAGCACCTCAATCAGACTTTTTATTACTGACTGATATAGGAAATGCCTCATTTCCTCCATAACCTGCTTGATTGATTAAATTATAAATTAATTGAAAACATATGACTATTTCTGGCTTGCCCAATATCAAATGTATTGACTTTTCTTTGCTTGGGTAAATTTTGCTTAGTATCCTCCAAGCTACAATTAATAAAACATCACTTAGACTTTCCCAGACATATTAATCACATTATATATTTTTTTCTGCCTAAAGAGAACACCAATTTATAAAGGATAGCTGTAAGTAGAAGAGAGTTAATTACGCCTAACAATCCACTTCTTAGATTTATAGGAAAGTGTATACTAATGCTATAATCTAGTATGATTTGTGTTTTCACTATATTCTATTAAGGAAGCTTTTAAAATCTCATTTTAAAAAGACAAAATAGCATATTTTATATTTAAATTATTTCAATTATAACTTTTGAATCTTTTTTAGAAATTAGATATTTTCAAAGTACAATTTGACAGAAATAAAACATGTTAATATTAAATGCAGAACAAATTTAAACAAAGAAAATATATAATTATCTTAGTCAGCAAAGGATGTTCAACAAAATACCATAGACTTAATTGCTTAAATTTATTTCTTGTAAGAAATTGTTATTTCTTACAATTCTGGAGTCTAGGAAGTCTAAGGTACCAGCTAATTGGCTCCCCATCAAATTTTCTGCCTGGCTTTTGGATGGCTGCCTTCTTACATGGAAGGGCAGGGATGAAAAGAGATTGGTCTCTCTTCCTCTTCTTAAAAGGACACTATTTCCATATTGGAGTCCTCATCCTAATGACCTCATTTAAACTTAATTATCTCCCAGAGACCCTATCTCCAAATACTATCATACTGGGGGTTAGGACTTCAAAATGAATTTTGTGCGGACACAAGCATCTAAACAAAAAATAAAGATTTTATAGAGACATAAAAATTTCTAAGCAAAAAGACCAGTATACAGGAAATAACAGGGAAAATGAAAAGTAACAAATTTCTTCAGAACAGACTAAGTGAAGCATGTAATGTGAGATAAAGCTGAAAACACAGTGTTTGATCAAATTGTGAAGATATTTTTATGATACATAAAGGCAACTTTGTCCCTCAAGCCATAGATAGTCACCAAAGATCAGAAAAGGAATCAAAGATCAAAGCAGTACTTTATGAAATTTTAATTTGATAGAATGTTTGAAATATGTTGATGGAAGAATTTTCTGAATTCCCCTATTTTCACAGTTGCCTATGCATATTCTAATCATTCCCAAATATTTATTTATAACCCTTTTACTCTCACCCAAATTATGGAAATGAAGTAGAAATGACTGTTTATCTTTCAGGTCTTTCAAGTTCAACATATACAAAACTTACACATTACACTCTAAATCTTCTTCTGACAATATTTTCTGTTCTTCTTAATAATGCTTCCATCTGCATTGCCACATATCTAGGAATCTCAGCCCCATTAATAAATTTCCAATCTTATTTTTCCTGTCTTCTAAATCCTTCTCCAGTCTAATCCTGTGATCTCCATTCCCACATCACTATGACTAACCATGTCTTCTAAAGATGTTTGAAGAACTACCCTTAATCCATGCTATTCCCTGCTGCACCCAAATTTTAAAATAAAACAAATAAGTAAACAAACAAAAGTTTGAGTGAACAGATCTGTTCATGACACTGTTCAGATCCTTCAGTCTAAAAGGGAAAGTTATGAACTTTAGAATCTCACATAAGCATACCAATATTCAGTTTACCCACACTACAAGATGGACCGCACAACAATCAGCAGAGACCAAGTTCATTTAGAATGGATTCTGTCTCTATATAGCTAGTGTAGGGTAAGAATATGCATCAATCAGCTTTATATGAGCCCTGAATGTAAGACCTCTACCTCTTCTTCAGCCTGTGTTCAGCTGCTTCTACTTATTCACTTGTTACTCCAACATGTGCAAACACTGGAAAGTTCAGAGCTTCCAAATTCGTTTTATAGTCCAAAAAAATTATTTTATCGTATATCAGAATATGCATTTCAAAACACTGATTTTTTTTCTTCCTTTCTTTTTTTTTTTTTTTTTGGTCAGGGGGAGCGGAGGTACCAGAAATTGAACAGAGGGGTGCTTAACCACTGAGCCATATCCCTGGCCTTGTTTCTTTAAATTTTATTTAGAGACAGGATCTCATTGAGTTACTTAGCTCCTCTCTAAGTTGCTGAAGCTGGCTTTGAATTTGCAATCCTGCTTCAGCCTCCCAAACCACTGGGAATATAGGTATATTCTAAGGTACCAAGCTTTAAATCAATGATTCTCTTTTTTTATAATATCTCTCACAATTTGTCCTCATAAATAATATATCTATATACCACATACATACATATATATATGTATATATATATATATATTTATACATGAGTGTATTTCTATTTTGTATCTATTATATATATACATGTGTGTGTTTCTATTTTTATCTATTCTATATATCTTATTATATATATGATATGTATGTGTTCAGTGTATAAACAATGTATTCACAAGTATGCATGCATGTAATGTTGGAGCATCTCAGTGTTCAGTGCTTGCATCTCTTCTTCCTTTATACACACTCTCAGAGATTTCACCCAGTCTTGGGCTTTAAATACCATTTCTGTGCTGACTTCCAAACATAGTCATGTGTTGTTTGAGAAAAAGGATATGTTCTGTGAAATGCATCATTAGTAAGTTTGTAATTTTGTGAACATCAAAGAATATACTTACACAAACCTAGGTGGTGTAGCCTACTACACAGTTAAGCTACATGGTAAAGCCTATTGCTTGTAGACTACAAACATATGTAGCATACTACTATACCATAGGCAATTGTAACACAATGGTATTTGTGTCTAAACATATCTAAACAGAAAAAGTACAGTACAAAATTATGCAATTGCAATTTTTCAGCTCTATTTTAAAATCATGAGAGCACAATGGTATATGCAGTGCCTCATTGACTGAAACGTCATTGTGCAGCACCTGACTATAACTCCACACTATCTTCTGAACATCTGCAACCCAACAACTGCACACTCAACATTTTAACTGGATAATTAATAGCCAGTTATGCCTGAGATATTCATAACCAAGCCTCTAATAAGGATCCACCTCAACTATGCCTACTTCAGTTCTTCAGTTGACAATAACTTTCACTCTCTCAAAAAAAAAAAAAAAACTTGGAGTGATACTTCACTTCTCTCCTTTTCTCACAATTTCATTTTACTCATCACAAATTTGTGCTAGGTCTATCTTAAAATTAAATCCGGAACTTGACCACTTCCCACATCTCTACTGCTGAGACTCAAGTTCAAGTGACATTTCTCTCTATATGGATTACTTCAGCAACCTCCTCACAGTCCTCCCTGCTTTCAACTTTGCCTCTATGCAGCCTATTCACACAACACAGCAGTTGAACAATCCTTTCAAAACCTGTCTGCAGTATGACTGCTTGCTCAAAATCCCAGCAGTCGTACTTAACCTTACTTAGATTACAAGCTGAAGTCCTCCTAAGGGTCTATAGATCTCTACAAGGCTCTATGTAATCCGTGCGCACCTCACAGCTAGCCTCTCAGATGACCTCTGCCTTGCTCTCATACTATCCTCCCCACAGTTCATTCTGCACCTAGCCCATCTACTGACTCACTCTTCCCTCTGGCTGGAACATTCCACCCCTCTATGCTCTCACCTCCTTTGAGTCTTTGACCAGATCATATTTATACATGAGCCATCCAATTTAAGATTGCCATATTTCAATTCTCTCCAATCCTGGCTACCCAATGCTCTATTACACTACCCTGAATTTTCTACTTTCCATAGCACCATCACTTTCAAGGCACTGCATAATTTATTTATTTATCGGGTTTGTTGCTTGTTATTTATCTCCAGGTAGAAAAAATTTCCAGGATAAGAGCTTTTTTATGTTGACCAATGTGAACAGATGAAAAAGTGTCCCCCAGAATGCCTAAAATATATTAGGAAAAAATATTTTAAAAAGTGAATATATATCTACTTTAAAGTTACCTCACATTCTTTTTGCATATGAAAAATGGAATTTCAAAATGAAAACAAATAATAGGGCTAGGGATGTGGCTCAAACGGTAGCGCTCTCGCCTGGCATGCGTGCGGCCCGGGTTCGATCCTCGGCACCACATAACAACAAAGATGTTGTGTCCGCCGAGAACTAAAAATAAGTAAATAAATAAATAAATATTAAAAATTCTCTCTCTCTCTCTCTCTCTCTCTCTCTCTCTCTCTCTCTCTCTCTCTCCTCTCTCACTCTCTCTTTAAAAAAATGAAAACAAATAATAAATTGAAAGAAAAGAAAAAAAGTGGAATTTCTGTGTGATCAAAGCATTTCCATATCATTCTGCTTGGGATAGTTTCTCACTCAAACTTTTCATCACCATAATCCAAACTCACAAACACAGTACACACATAAAACCCTTACAGATCAAGTGATACCTTTCGTTTCCGGCTTTTCAGTCTGCCAAAAAGAGGAAATTACTATGTTCTCCAATAACACTGTAAACTATACATAATTGCTTTCAGTCTGTTTTATTTTTCTGTTCTGTTTAAATGCCTATCTCAGGATATTTCTACTTGTATACTGAAGCCATAAGCTTTAGAGAAAAGATCATGTCTTATTCAACTTTGAATGCTCGGACCTAATACTTGAGATTGTTACTTAAAGTTAACAGAATAAGTTAGTAAAATGCCAGGAGATGAGAAGAAAACTAAGTCACATTAAGAATTTGGTTATAACTAGTACAGGTGGCATAACACTCTCAGCCTCACCTTCCAAATGTTATAGGAAAACAACCACCAGTATCCATGACCTCAGCTGAGTGATCTTGACAGCCATATTTGGGGGCAGCCTACCTCAGCTTTGTGAGACCAGCTAAGCACAATGGATTGTGATACCCACATATTGTTTGGCTATAAAATATGCCATCTGTTGTATTCTGCTGCCTTTCCTATCCCCTTCCTAACAGACACTAGTATGGCAGTATGTATAAACATGGATGTATAACCAATGTGATCCTGCAATCTGTACAGGTGGTAAAAATAAGAATTCATACCCCCACTTGAATCAGATGTATGAAATATGATATGTCAAGATCATTGTAATGTTTTGAGCAACCAAATAAATAAATAAATAAAATATGCCATCTGTGTGCCCTAGGACATTGAGAATGGTCCTAGAGTTTAAAAATAAAAATGCTTCTGGACAAGGAAATAAGCTTGACTAATGCCTTGTGATACTTCATGATGAAAGAAAAGCTGCTTTAAATCTCTCTACTCAAACAGTTGGTTAATATGCATAAAAGGTAGGCTAATTATTTTAATGACAATTTTAAATAATACATTTGTTTCTTTTCTGATTGTCATTCTGTGATAGGCTGCATTTTCTTAATGTAGAAACATTTTTATAAACCAATATATCTATACTGAGTGATACACTGGCACATCTACACCTAGTCTATGGTATTTTGTTACAGCAACCTGAATGAGACACTCAGCAATAAAGCCAAAGAATGGGTGATGTAATTGCCTAAATAGTGGGCCTTTTAAGAGTGTCATTATAAATGGTCTAGATGTTTGATCATTTAAGATAGTCATTTTAATTACTCAGCAATAAAAGACAATAATATCATGGCATTTGCAGGTAAATGGATAGAGCTGGAGAATATAATGCTAAGTTAGCCAATCCCAAAAAACCAAATGCCAAATGTTTTCTCTGATATAAGACAGCTGATACATAGTGGGATTGGGAGGGGGATCATGGGAGGATTAGATGAACTCTAGATAGGGCAAAGGGGTGGGAAAGGAAGGAAAGGGGCATAGGATAGAAAAGATAGTGGAATGAGATGGACATCATTCCCCTAAGTACATGTATGTACGAATGGTGTGAATATGCTTTATATACAACCAGAGATATGAAAAGTTGTGCTCTATATGTGTAATAAGAATTATAATGCAGTCTGCTGTCATAATAACAAATTAGAATAAAAATAAAGGAATTTTTAAAAAGGATATTCATTTTAAAGAAAAACTTGATTGTGATTACTTCATTTCCCAAGTTTATCAACATCAACAAAACAGAAGCAAATTCATACATAAAAATCCTTGAAGACTTTTTTTTTAATCTATGTAGTTCTTACTTTGGGGGTAAGGTCAGTATTAAGTAAAAATTTCATAAGGTACTCAAAATTCATATTCCTAGAGAAATATAATGCTGCATTGTTTCAAAAATATTTTTATTTTGAAGAGCACATCATTCCATAAAATGCACACATATGATAAATATTATTAAAATATATTTTGTTTAATTATAAGAGATTCTGTAAGTAATGTTTATGATAATGACTCTTAATAATTAAACAAAAAGTTTGGATCAAAAATATAGAATATAAACTACATTCCTTACATATCATAAATGTATCAAAATTCATTGATTTTATATATTACAGAATTCTTCATTATTTTCAGCTAGTATGAGACAAATAATTTTTTAAACACAGAGTAAATTTGTAAATAAAATATTAGCCTTTTGAAACTAAATATCTGTTAAAATTAAATTACAGAAGCAGACCCTCCATTAAATATGGGATAGGGGTTGATTATAAAATTGGACAAATGTGGAAGAGTCTGAAATCAGCACTGGTAGATAAGATAGAGTATCAGATATGTAGTCACCAACCAGGTAATCTAAAAGTCAAAATATATACCCTCTACAATGAGCAAATGAGAAGGGCTAAGATCAAAAAATTATTTGAAAAAGTCTTAGAGAACATGATTGGATTGTTGGAAATACTTTACATATTTTTCAATATATTTGTTACCAGAAATGTAAGTTTTTTAAAACTAGTTATTATGAGCTGAATATTTGTATCCACCACTATGAACTGAATACTTGTATTCACCACCACCCCACATTTGTATGTTGAAATCTGGATTCCCAAGGTATTAATATTAGAAGGTGGATATTTAGGAGGAAATTAAGTCATGATGGTGAGATCAATGCCCCAGACCTGAAAAATTCTCTCACTCTTTTCCAATTATGACAAGAAGTCAGCAGTTGGGAACTGAAAATCAAGCCTTCACCAGATTACACTGGTACCTGATCTCAGATGTTTAGCCTCCAGATCTGTGAGAAGTAAATTTCTTTTGTTTATAAATCTACCCACGCTATGGCATTTTATTATAACAGCCTGAATTAAGACAATGAAATTTACACATAAAATAAGTACAATTTTTATGGCATGAAAATTATATCTCAATAAATTTGATTTTAAAATATAATATACAATATCAGAATTTAAGACTTATAAAATATTAAAGTATTTTAAGTTTAAATAAGACCTAGAGACTAAGAATGATTATTGGTATTAAACAAAAACCATTACAATTTGTTGAGTATTAAGTTAGCAGGTATAAGGCACTCTGCTAACTTAAAGGTATTACTTTATGTTTTTAAATTGATCCAGGAGTAATTACTATAAATCCCATTTTACAGGCAAGGAAAATAATACCTAGAGAGTTTACATTCCTAGACAACTAGCATTTTATTATACTCCACTAAATGAAAAACCTAGGTCCTGATTCCAGCCATGTGTGAGCTAAACTACTCTGTGATATTTTACAATTTTCATTATATTTCTTAAGGAATAAGAATAGAACCATCCAGAAAAAGATCTTAGAAGGATTTTATATTTAGAAATAACAGTGCACAAATTGAGAAATAGAGATTACATTCCACATACTTTTAGCATTGCTTAAGTATTGCTAAGAGTTTGGAATCCTTTGCCAAACATTTGCTCTATGTCTCAGCTGACACAAACAAACAAGAAATACACAGTATAAAGAAGTGTAGTACAAACTCCAGACCCTAGAGTTCCAAAGGAAAGTTATTTACCAAATATCCAGTTAACATAGCCTACAGAAGGGCAGAATATATGTGGTTGGCATATTTTCCATGCCACAGATGCTCAGTTGGTTTTGAGGCATTGTTCTGAACCATAATGAACCTGACGTGAAAGTTGAACTGCCTCAATAGCTCAACTCCAACATTCAGAGTTACTCCATAGAACTCTGTGAGTTCATGAACTGAACTAAACTCCAAATCCTAGATTCCTTTGTTAACCCTGAAACCACCCCAGCTTCCTTAAATTCCTTCAGTTCAGTCAATTATCAGACCAAAATTTGATCTTTGAAGTTATTTGGAACAAACCTGAATCTAAAGTTAAGCATGAGCTTGCTACTTTTTTCTAACTTCTAATACACTGTGTTACTCAAAACACTAAGAACTGTATAACCCCTATTCTCCCAATTCCATTGTCATATTCTAAATGCAAAGGCTTGCTAATTCTAAGATTATCCTACAGAAAAATATTGTTAGATTCTAGTTAAGGATAAAGTCATATTCCATAAGGACATTTATTGTCTGTAATAAATTTAAGTACTATTAATTGGAGGAAAAATAATGCCATTGTTTAAATTTACTTAGATTCATTTTTGTGATCATCCTATATTTTATGAATTTTGTCCCAAATTGCCTTCAAGGATTTGCAAGAATGCCTGAGTCTCACAATTTTGCAGGTAATGAACAATGAAATGGATATTTTTAGCATAGCTATCAGATGGTATATAATATGAATAATTATGAATATTACATTTTGGATTCATAGTACAGAGAATATGTAGTCAATTTCTTCTATTCTCACATTCAGGATCCCACTTGGAAAATTATAAGTCTACTTCTCTCTTTTTTATTTTAAGGGTAGGTGGTTATTTTCCTTGGGCCTGCATAGATCAGCTGGGACAAGGTGAAGAACCAGGATTTGGCTTTTTAGCAAAGTTTTTGAAGGAATGTAAATATCCTGAATTCTGAGAGAGCAAAACCAAGAGCAGAAAGTATATGGAAAACAAATCAAGCCCAGATATTTGACAAGAGGTTACTAGATGTTCAAAATCAGCAGCAATGTACACAATCAGAAACACAGGGAAGCTATGAAAAGGCCACACACAAGAGAAAAGCCACAGAAAGAAGTGATATTCATGAGTTCAGATACATAAGTCTAAGGCTTCCAACCTCAGAATTGAATGCAGAATTTAAAGACAGATTGAGGAATGTTCACTTCAGGAAACTAGTACTTAAAGGAGTTCTGTATAATGAAACAGCAATTCAATTTGCCTTAGTTTGGTGTACCCATTCTGAAAAACCAGCTAATAATTGACAAATGCGAACCAGATGAAGCCAATTAAGATCAGAAGCCTTATTGTCACCAAAACAGGTGAGAAAACCAGTAGAACAAAAGACACAGAAAGAAACTAACTTAAGTATGCTTACCTCATATTAAACAAAGGAACCATAAACATACATTGGAGAAAAGACAGCCTCTTCAGCAAATGGTGCTGAGAAAACTGGAAATCCACATGTAGTAGAATGAAATTTAACCCCTATCTTTCACACTGTATAAAAGTCAACTCAAAGTACATCAAAGACCTAGGAAGACCAAAACCCCTGCACATACTAGGAGAAAATGTAGGCCCAGCACTTCAACATGTCAGCTCAGGAACTGACTTCCTTAACACGATTTCCAAAGCACAGGAAGTAAAACTAAAAAAAAATGAATAAATGAAATTACACCAAACTAAAAATCTTCTTCATAGCAAAGGAAACAATCAAAAGCATGAAGACAGAGCCTAAAGAACAAGAGAAAGTCCTTTCGTCTTGCTCTAGTCAGAATGACAATTATCAAGAATACAAGTAACAATAAATGTTGGTGAGAATGTGAGGGAAAAGATATATTCATATATTGCTGATGGGACTGCAATTTAGTGCAATCACTCTGGAAAGCAGTATGGAGATTCCTCAGAAAACTTAGAATGGAACCACCATTTTACCCAATTATCCCACTCCTCAGTATACACCTAAAGGGCTTAAAATCAGTATGCTATAGTGACATAGCTACATCAATGTTGATAGCAGCTCAATTTGAAATAGCTAAGCTATGGGATCAACCTAGGTGCCCTTCAACAAATGAATAAATAAAGAAACTGGGGTATATATAAACAATGGAATATTTGCCAATAAACGGATGGAACTGGAGACTATCATGTTATGTGAAATAAGCCAGTCCCAAAAAACAAAAGCCAAATGTTCTCTCTGATATGCAGATACTGATGCACAATGGTGGGGGGTGGGGCGAGTAGCAAGAAAAGAGTGAGAATGAGAAGGGGAAAATAGTAGAATGAATCAGACATAACTTTCCTATGTTTATATCAGAATAAATGACCAGTGTAACTCTACATCATGTACAAACACAAAAATTTGAAGTTATACTCCATGTATGTATTATATATCAAAATATACTTTACTGTCATGTATAACTAAAAAGAACAAAACAAACAAAACAAAAAGAATGGGAGAAAAACTTTGCCACCCAAATCTCAGGGCATTAATTTCCAGAATATACCAAGGCCTTATCACTAAAAAAACAAAGAATCCTATCAATAGATGGGCAAAGAAACTGAGCAGCTTCATCTCAAAAGAAGAAAAATATAAATGGTCAACATATATATGAAAAAATGTTCAATGTCTTTAGCAATTGGAGAAATGTAAATTAAAACTACACTGACATTTCATCTCACTCCAGTCATTATGGAAATTATCAAGAATACAAGTAACAATAAATGTTGGCAAGGATGTGAGGAAAGAGTACATTCATACACTGTTGGCAGGACAGCAAAATGGTGCAAACATTCTGGAAAGCAGTATGGAGATTCCTCAAATAAATAGTCCCAATGTATATGATATGTTTTCAAGAGACTTAACTCAAACTAGAAATGAAACCTCCATTTGACCCAACTATCACACTTCTTGGTATGTATACAAAGTATTTAAAATCAGCATACTATAGTGATGCAACCACATCAATGTTTATAGCAACACAATTTGCAATAGCTAAGCTATGGAGAACATCAAGAAGAATGGATAAAGAAAATGTGGTATATATACACAATGAGGTATTATTTAGCCATTAAGAAGAATCTCTTTATGACATTTGGCAGTATATGGAGGGATCTGGAGAATACCATGCTAAGCGAAATAAGTCAATCCCAAAAAAATCAAAGGTCAAATATTTTCACTGATATGTGGAAGCTAACCCACAATAAGTCAGGAGAGGGAAAGAATAGAAGTTTTGTAGATTAGACAATGGTAAATAAAGGGAGGGTGGGGATGGAAAAGAAAAGACAATGGAATTAATCTGACATAATTTTGCTATGTACATAAATGAATACAGCAAAGTGAAGCCCACAAGTATGTACAACCACCAAGAATGGGGTCCTAAATAGAATAAGATACATTCCATGCTTATACAATTACATCAAAATGGATTTTTACTGCCATCTACACCTGAAAAGAACAAAAAACTAGATTGATTAAATGATACTTAAAACATGTATAAATCTTAAATTATCTTGGATGTCTCTTAGATATAGAATATTATCTGTGACTGATGTTAAAGTAATATTTGATGATGCCAATATATTAAACTAAGAATAAATCAGAAAAATGCCATTAAAAAAACAGAGGCCTCAATTAGCTTCCACTATAATCAATCAGGACAATTTGTTAAGAAGAGAATATTTTCTCTGATGAAACTCACTTGTATCCCCTCCCCATCTGAGGGACTATCTTACATAAGCTTTAGAACTCACTGGAAAGATTAGGAGGCAGTTTTATGTCTGTCTGTTAGAGTTCTAACACCCTATCAATTATATAGGTAATATCTTACCTTTAACTTTAAAGTTCTCTAAAACAATAATTACTATTTTCTAGACCTTAAAAGAAAACTGATATAAATGTAAAATATCCTTCTATTGAGAAAGGATGGAAAAACTATCTATTTCCAATTAAGATTCTAAATATCTTCTAAATATGTCTCATTGACTGAATTTATTATAATGTCTAAGGCATGTTGACTGCTGAAAAAAGTACTGCCTCAAAGAATCTGGGATACATTTAAAATACTGCATTATCTCTGTGCTAAATAAGATAAGATCTTTTTTTCTTCATATCTCAAATTAGAAGTAGTCACATTCTTTCATGAATTCCAAGGAATATTGCACAATGACAGATATCATGAGCATGCTCCAAAGCCAAGTGGTAATGTTGTCTGGAATTTCGGGTCCTGCCAGTTTTACACATCTTGAAGCAATATGGTTCATAACAACATAGAAATTGACTGTCACAATCTTTAAGTGGCAATTCAGTGTGCAAAGGAAAACTGTTTTCATAAATTCCCCCATTCAATTCTTAGTATCTAACCATAGTTAGGCAAATTGACAAAACATTTTCCTGTTTTCAGACATTTTTCCAAAGGACACAATATACTTAATAATATATTAATATTATTATATTAATATTTCAACATAATAGTATTCATGAATTTATATAATAATTCATACATTTTCATTCCAAGGGTACAAGATGATATTATGTAGAAAAAGAATTAAGACAAAGAAAAATGAATTCAAACACAAAATTAAACTAAGAATGAGGGAGGCACAAAATGCAATACCCTAGAGCCCTGAAAGGTATGAGGAAGGCCACAAACTTGGCTTTAGTTCTGCTGGAATCCAAAGAAAATATGAGAGTATAATTGGTTTCATTATTTCTAGTGTTTATAAAATAAAACAAACAGTAACTTGGGTTAGGCCATCTATTCCTAGTATTGAGTCAGGAGGGACAATTATCCCTCAAGTCCTCTCAGGATACTGCATAATGTAATAAACAATTTTCTTAACAATATGCCCACAGGGATCACATTTACTAACTGAAGAATTAGTTTCTCTCTACCAGGACTCTTTCCAGTCTCTTCTCTTATTCTTCACACAATACCATCATTCTAAAACTAAAGTCTATTGATGTTGCCCTGATGCCTACATTCTTTAAGTGGTTTTTCCACTGCTTTTGAAATAAAGACCAAAATTTTTGTGATTACATAGAAGGCCCTAGGTGTTCTGGCCATGAATGCCCCTCCAAATTGCATCTGAATTGACTCCTTAATTGAAGTCATATTCCTTTCTTATGAGCCCTCAGAGAACCAGGTACCTTTGTTCCAGAACAGTTATTTCAATTCATAACTCTATTTTCATTGTTGTGATCTCTTGAGGAATGTTTGTCTCTGCACTGTTAGCTCTAGGAGACTGGGTTCCTTGACTGGCTTTGTTCACACTTACTTCAGCCATTGGCAATCCTATTTCTGGTTTAATAAACACTTCAATGAATCATGGGATGGATGGATGGGTACAAATAGAAGAAGTGAGGACTTTGTTTTTTAAAACCAAAGAATAGTTTCAAATTGAAGTGCAGTTTAGGTTGGGGTGTAATTTGAGATCATTCAAACACAATAGTTTTATTTGCTAATTTAAAGATACTGGATAGAAAAGGACAAAATACATATCTGATCAGCAATCTTCAAAACTATATTGACCTCAAAATTTTATTAAGTTTTCAATAACTTGGAATTTAGAACATAGTTTTTAACGTTTACTTACTATGGAAATTATATTGAGTTCAAAACTTTATTGTTGAATAACTTAGAATTTTTTTTGAGTGGAAGTAAGTGGATTGAGCTACTACTACGGGGCACTCGACCACTGAACCACATCCCCATCCCTATTTTATATTTTATTCATAGACAGGGTCTCATTGAGTTGCTTAGTGACTTGCTTTTGCTGAGGCTGGCATTGAACTTGTGATCTTCCTGCTTCAGCCTCCCAAGCCACTAAGGATTACAGAAATGCGCTACCATGCCCGGCTGGAATTTAGAATATCGCTTTTAACATGTACTTACTACAGAATATTAGGTTGAGACAATTATCCAACCTGGGTAATATCCATGACTCTATATTGACTTATTGAGAAATATATCTATATAAAACCACTTTGATATAAATGTGCTATAAATGTAACCCAGAGGTAGGCTAGGTAGGGTGAAATTAAATTTGCCTGAGATTATATTTCTGAAGTTAAATAACATGTAAAGGACAATAACATGTACTGATTATATAAATGACAGAGGTCCAGTTCCAGTTGCATAGATGCAATTCCTTTCAGAAATAAGGGTTTACACATTGAATACCTCAACTTGTATAAATAGCAATATGTACTACAGTGACTTGTGGACAAATTAAAACTTGAATATTTAGCAAAAGCCCATGGGCTGGGGTTGTGGCTCAACAGTAGAGTGCTTGCCTAGAATGTGTGAAGCCCTGGGTCTGATCATCAGCACCACATAAAAATAAATAAATAAAATAAAGATATTGTTTCCAACTACAACTAAAAAATAAATATTTTTTAAAAAGAATTTATAGTCCCATGTTTGTGTTAATCCTCAAAGTGCAATTTCCTAGAAGGTTTATCAACTTTTCTCAAGTGTTTATAAGAAAAAAAAATGCTGAGATTTGTAAAATTTGCCAGTCTTGGTGGCTTGAGGAAAGTCCAAAAGCATTTGAAATCACTTCCAATTAGCTTTAAAAATCAAAGAAACTTCAAAAGAAGAACAAGAAGCTACTTCATGAATTGCTCACAGTAAGGATCCAATAAAAAAATTCTGAGGTTACTTAAATTGATCGTGTGCTATTTGTGCAGATTACATTGAACATAAATTAAAAATGTCTTAGCATTTGAAGCATAACAGAATTAACAAAATGTTAATACCTTCTAAGGCCTAGATGGCTTACTAAAATAATATTAGATATAATGACATTAGAGGAAAAATTCATCTAGAAAATCTAACTTTATTCCAGGTTATCAAAGTTTCAGCATGATCCTATAAAACAAAAGGAAAAATCAGTATTATATTGTCATCAATTTTCTGATGAAAAATTAGGTAAAGGTAAGGAATTAATTAAAAGAATAGGAAACAATAAGAAAATTATCAAAATGAATCTGGCTTTTGCCAAAAACTAAAAATGGACACACATAAACTTCCTATGTCCTGTTGTTCTTTGTTTACAAACACTAGAGACACTGTAGAATAGCTTACTTATATATGTTGTCTCCTCGCATACCTTCTGCATTACTTGTATCTATCTCTGCCAATAATCCTGAACATTGTGATCATGTTCCCTCCAACTAATGAATAATGGATAAGGTAGGAGAGCTTAAGGACTCCATTACCCCCCTAGTTTTACAATTATACTGTGTTAGAAACTGTGCATGGTCTGGGATTTTATCCTTCTTGTAACAAGCCAGCCTGTTATTATTTCATAGATTCTAATAGAGGACATCAGATTCTTGGGCCTGTGATAAAAGACTTTATTACTCACAGTAGTTCATTAGTCAGAGCTACCTGTCAGTCTGTGTTGGTTCTCTCACCACCGAGTTCTACAGGGACAATGCACAGGGTTCATCATGGATGCCTGCAACTCAGTGAGCTGCATTCCATGACAGGAATACTGAACTCGGCGTATTAAGCTTTTATAGTAAGAAGAGCAAGTATGTTCCTGTGTCTAGGGAAAGATATTTCATTATTCCTCAGAAGTACTCACTATAACTACAACCCTATGAGACATTCAGAATAGAAAGTACTAAAGGCCTTGCATTCCTCGCATCCACTAGGAGCACATTCAGAGATATCCAGGTTCAATGAAAGATTGCCTCTCCCAACACTGTGACGGAGACCCAGTCCTACTGTAAACACAGCTCTTCTTCAAGTCCTAGTTAGGCTCTGAATTCACACTGACTGGGTGTGAATCCCAGTTTTACAACTTATTAACTGTGATGTCAAGCAAGGTTTTAAATCACTGTGTGCCTCAGTTTCTCTGTCAATAATTAGGGCGATAATAAGGCTATATCATAGGATTAAATAAAGTTATCCTATATATATAAAATGTATTTAATATAAGATACATTATATATAATTTATATACTACATAAATTATTATATAGTATTATATATTATAATATATATAATATATAAAATTTAGGACAGTGCCTAACATATAGTAAGTAATATTTATGTTTTAATTTTTATTTTGATAATCACTTTCCAGTTACCTTTTGGGTAATTTCTTATTTTCTCAATCAAATTCCTCAACTGAAGTTTCATGAGAAAATTAAACTTTAGTAGCAGAAGATAAACACTGAAAACAATAACTTAAATTCTCTCCTATACATCTAGAATGTTACTATTTAAGTACCATCTCTTTGAGAGAGTTAAGAAAATAGTGACTTGACTTACTTTTAATGATATATACTGGAAATCAGAAACCCCAGTTAAGAAAGGTACTTATCTTTATCACTAATGGTCAGAGCATTTAACTTCAGTTACATCAGATGTCATTGGCCAGCCTTTGGGGGCCAGACCTTCACTGATCAATTGCCATTCACAGCTCAAGGAATAGTCTAATGCTGTTAACCTCAGCAGTCTGTTTTATTCACCAATATTTAGCTAGGGCCTAGCACCAAGTCTGACACAATTAGATATAGCAAAATGATTTATTTAAGTAAGGATATGGCCAGGACCATCATTTAAAGTTTATCCCTTGCCAACCTTATCTATTACTTGGGCTTGAGTAATTATAACATGAATGATTTTAAAGTTTAGCTCACTTATCTTTTTGCTTAAGTCTGTGAAAAGTAAAACAAAGGATTAGGGAAATTATGTAAGAATAAAAATGTCCCATAAGACAAAATATTTATAATTTCTTTAGCTAATTTTTGCATCATGGCTGACTTAAGATAGTTTACACATATCTATAAAATTAGTGAACATGTTTCAGGCACATTGCTTTCTGAGATGAAAAATCTTAGATGATTTCCTTCCAATAGTATGTGTCTCAGATAGAATTTCAAGACTTTCAGTTCATATTCAACTCAGATTTAAATATTCTGACATGAAACCCATATGCTTTAAATTCAGGCTATTTAAAGACAGAATTATATTCACTCTTTAAGTTTTGGCACTTGACAAATTATTGGTCAGGGGAGCTATCCCACTTTCATATGAAGTTGACCACAAGCTGTCTGAAAGTAATTTAAAATATTTTCTAAAAAGAAAAGAAAAAGATCTTTGAAAGATATTCAAATACTGCTAAATACCAGGTAAAGAATTAATTCTGGCTTAAAAATTTTAGGACATTCTGTATCAACAATAATAACTACAGATAATATATCAAATTCCTATGCAAATCAAAACAAAAAAATCTTAGTATTTCTAAGCTCAGTGTTGACCTAGTAGGCATATGGGAAGTTCCAACGTATATGACCTGCCTTCAAGAGACTTAACTCTGAAATCTTTTCCCATGTACCCTCTCACATTTGCCTTCTCTGATCATTTAGCTACAAAGTTCATCCTTCCAAAAGGTTGACTTTGATTTTAGATCATATTCTAGTTGCCAAACTAATCAAATATTTCAAATTGCCAAATAAATTGCTTCTTTTAAATTATTTGGAACTTTGAGTCCTATTTAATTTAATTATATACCCAAACTATGTTTCCTTATTACATTTCTGAAATTAGAAATGATAATGTTATAATCTTTTCTTCAGGTTAGTTTTCATTTTCTAGTTCCCTGTGAAGTGCAGGTAAAGGTATAACTGTAGTATAGCACAGGTTTAGCATGCCTGAGGCCCTGGATTCAATTCCCAACATCAAAACAAACAAAAAAAATGAGTGAAAAAAATTTCCAATACTGAACTGTTTTGGCTCTTCATGATTTAAATTCTGATATGCTACAAACTAAAACTAAACTGCTATAAAATTACTTCACTTTCTTCTACCTGAAATACCTCCTGACCAAAAATAATTGTCCTATATAAGTATGCTTATACATAATTTTCCACTAGTTCTATTAAATACAAACACTTTTTTAAAAAATTTTGTGACACAAGGAATGAAATGATTTCCCACAAATATTCATGTGTTTTCATTAAAAGAAAAGAACCCTCAATAATTAAATACGGAACATTCAGAGCTTTAAAAGAATGAATGATCTTATAAATGCAACAGGTGGAAGCCCGACTACAGGACCCTCTCTAGATGTGGAACGTTGAATTTGTCCATAGCCCAAATGCTATCATTCCTATTGCTACAACCATAGACACTGATTTGGGAGGAATTAAGAAGAAGACAGTGTCAGAAGTTCATTTATATGTACACTTCAATGAAGCATGAAAACATGAATAACAAAGATGTAGAGAAGGCAATCTGCATTTTACCCCTTAATCTGCTCTTCTCTTTACAGTATATCTAAAATATTAATGAGATTAAAATTTAAAGATTATTTCATTGTTGTTCAGATTAGGAAATTTAAACTAACAAAGGTTGTAACTGGCCCCAATTTGAAAACTAGAAATGATACTATGATTAAAAAAAAAAAGACCACTCATCAATTAACAACAACAACAAAAGGCAAGGTGATGTATAATTACCAGATCATTTGCTTTTTAAATATTATGACTTTAAAATTCATTTCCTTTCTGGGCATGGTAACACATACCTGTAATCCCAGTGGCTCAGGAGGCTAAGGCAGAAAGATTATGAGTTCAAAGTTAGCCTCAACAATTTAGCAAGGCCCTGGGCAACTTTTTTTAGGGACTTTTGAAAAATCCTGTCTCAAAATGAGATATAAAAAGGGCTGGGGATATGGCTCACCACCCCTGAGTTCAGTCCCCAGTAACAATAAAAATAATACATTTCCTTGAAACCTTCCAGAAATATGCATGTCGAGAACATGCATATAACTCTAGAGCTTGCTGAGTTATATTGTATGACAGAAACTCCTTCCTTCCTTCCCCCTCCCTCTCTCACTTCCTCTTCTACAACCTCTTTTTCCCTTCTTTCGTCCCTTTCTACCTGTGACAATGAGCTGTGAAAATGTTCAGGGAATGAATATGTCACTAGAAATTAACAAAAAGAAAAAGAAAGGGAATAAGAAACATTTTACCCTCAAAAACAGCAGGCAGATATCCAAAGTGCTAAGGTTTTTTGCCACAAAAGGTAAAGTTATAATTAATTTCTCTCCTGCAAATTTTATAGCTTCTTTGGTTCAAAAGGAAATTACACAAGTTAGATGCTTTCCTTTTTCTATATATGGCAGTTAGTTTTTACTGCAAAAAAAAAATGTGAAAGTAGAAAAGTAATGGAAAACACTTTTTATAGCTGACTTTGCAGAACATTACATCACAATATGATAAATGCAACCCGTTAACAATTAACTGTCTTAAAAGAAATATTTTTCATGTTTACAGCTTGCATTTCTTCCTTCTCCAAGCTTAATTTAATGCAAAAACTCCCACAAATATAATTATTAATGCTTGAGAATTTTTGTTTCTGTTCACAAAGCATGAGATACATTTTTACGTGCTATGTACTATATGTGTTGAAGCAGCAATAACATTTCTCATAGCCTTGCAAAAATAAAACCTAAACTAGTGTGGTGATTTCAACAACAAAATCCTGGATTTAATTAATAGCAAAGAACTGCTCTTCCAAAGATTAAGTGAAGAATTTATTTAAGTCCAACTCAGCACAGAAAATTGGGTTTTTAATTGTTCTTCAGAATCTGTTTTGTCGATTCCTAATGACTTCATTTTATTATCTGGTAGCAAAATTTTACTAAAAGTAATTTTCTGATTGACTTGAATTCTATGACATATGAATCATTAAAAAAATAAAAGTTAATTAATCAGACTTTATTGTAACCAGCATTGTGCATATTGCAATTTCTAACAGCAACATGTATATGAAAAGGTGACTCCTCAGATTATTCAAACATGTTATCTGTCATTCAACTTGGGTTTAAATATGCATGAGAAGAACATCAAAATTAAAAAATGAAGAGTTCTCTTTTTTAACAATTAAAGTCAAGGTTTAGAATAAAAAACTTTTCTTGAAAAAACTCAAATTTATGATTTATACTATTAAAAAAGGATTCCTTGCTTATGCATTAGCTATGGACTTTATCTTCCTGACAAAAAAAATCGCCAATTTATTTTAAAAATCAACTGAAATAATATTTACTGAATATTTTCTCTATAGATATGTATACTTCTATTATTAATATAAACACTTTTATGGAGTTTATTATTAATAAGTTTCACCAAACCAAGCATTTTTTCTTTTTCCAGGATTTTAAAATTTTGAATGTGTAATAGAAAAATTATGTCATATTTGAAAATGAATTGATATTATTTCTTTGGAGATAAGGAAATTAAAATATTTTACATATCATATTTGAATTACTAAGACTTAGAAATTTTTTATTTAGACTGAGGAAATATTTATGATACTGTAGAACTTTTGTATGTTTTTAATTGGATAAATATTTTTATAAATGGAAATATTATCACAGTAAAGGTGATTGCACAATGGTTTACAGCAAAGTGGACATGTTAATCAGTCATGTAACTTTATTTATAATTCATGTTTTTAATTTTGAGCTATAAAATTGGAAAACAGGATAATAACTAATCTCTCCAGTATTCATCTAATTCTGTTGTTTACAGAGTAAAATTGAACTCCTGGTAGAAAATGACCAGTGATTTTGTGTGGAAAAAAATAAGACCAGATTTGAGTAAATATTTGCAGATGAAAACATAATATCTAGCTTTATTACAAATGAATCCATAAGACTCACAGATTCTTGTGTATCTTATAAAGGGAAGCTATGCAACGCATGGCAAAATCAAACTGCTGAGTTGCATAATAAGTTACAGGGAATGCCATATAACCAAGTAAAGAGAGTGATCCTGGATAACAGAGAAGCATTTTATGGAGCTAGGTGCCTACTTGGGTGAGTAAGGAATAAGACTGGAGAAGTTAGGATCAAAATAAAGTTAGTGGGTTAGTCTCTGTGTCCTCTATTCTGTATCATTGGTCTACCAGTCTATTTTGGTGCCGATACCATGGTGCTTTGTTACTATTACTCTGTAATCTAGTTTAAGGTCTGGTATAGTGATTGCCACCTGCTTCACTCTTCCTGCTAAGAACTGCTTTAGCTATTCTGAACTCTTATTTTTCCAGATGAATTTCATGATTGCTTTTTCTGTTTCTATGAGGAATGTCATTGGATTTTGATCAGAATTGCATTGAATCTGTATAGTGCTTTTGGTAGTATGATCATTTTGATAATATTAATTCTGCCTATTCAAGAGCAAGGCAGATCTTTCCATCTTCTAAGGTCTTCTTTGATTTTTCTCTTTAAGGTTCTGTAATTTTCATTATACAGATCTTTCACCTCTTTCGTTAAGTTGATTCACAAGTATTTTATTTTATTCTATTTGAGGATATTGTAAATGTGGTAGTTTCCCTCATTTCCCTTTCTGAGGATTTGTTACTAATATTCAGAAACGTATTTGATTTATATTTGTTGATTTTATATCCTGTTACTTTTCCATAAAACTCATTTACTAGTTATTGAAGTTTTCTGGTGGAACTTTTAGGATCTTCTAGGTATAGAATCATATCATCAGCAAATAGTGCCAATTGGAGTAGTTTAGACAAATGCACCAAAAACATGCATTGGAAAAAAGATCGCCTCTTCAATAAATAGTGCTGGGAGAACTTAAAATCCATTTGCAACAAAATGATATAAAAACCCTATCTCTTACCAGGCACAAAACTTAACTCAAAGTGGATCAAGGACCTATGAATAAAACCAGAGACCCTGAATCTAACAGAAGAAAAAAATAGGCCCTAATCTCTATCATGTGGGATTAGGCCCCAACTTCCTTAATAAGACTCCTTTGGTGCAAGAATTAAAATCAAAAATCAATAAATGGGATGGACTCAAACTAAAAAGCAAAAGAAACAATCTGTGAGGTGAATAGAAAACCTCCATCTTGGAAGCAAATCTTTACCCCTCTCACATCAGATAGAGCACTAATCTCTAGGCTATATAAAGAATTCAAAATCTAAACTCACAAACACAAAAAAAAAATAACCCAGTCAATAAATGGGCCAAGGACCTAAACAGACCCCTCTCAGAAGTTGATATACAATCAATCAACAAATACATAAAAAAGTGTTCATCATTGCTAACAATTAAAGAAATGCAAATCAAAACTACTCTAAAATTTCATCTCACTCCAGTCAGAAGGGCAGCTATTATACATACAAACAACAATAAGTGTTGTCAAGGATCTGGGGAAAAAGATACACTCATACACTGCTGATGGGGACTGCAAATTGGTGCAGCCAATATGAAAAGCAGTATGGAGATTCCTTGGAAATCTGGGAATGGAGCCACCATTTTACCCAGCTATCCTCTCCTTGGTCTATACCCAAAAAACTTAGAAACAGCATACTACAGGAACACAGCCATATCAATGTTTATAGCAGCACAATTCATAAGAGCTACACTGTGGAAACAACCTAGATGCCTTTCAGTAGATGAATGGATAAAAAAATGTGGCATATATACACAACGGAATATTAATCAGCATTAAAAGAGAATAAAATCATGGCATTTGCAGGTAAATGGAAGGAGTTAGAGAAGATAATGCTAAGTGAACCTAGCCAATCCCAAAAAACCAAATGCCAAATGTTTTCTCTGATATAAGGAGGCTGATTCATAGTGGGGTAGAGAGTGGGAGGAATAGACAAACTCTAAATAAGGAAAAGGGGTGGAAGGGAAGGGAGGGGGAAATGGAGTTAGAAATGATAGTGGAATGTCATGGAATTATTATCCAAAATACATGTATAAAAACATGAATTGGTGTGAATATACTTTGTATACAACCAGAGATAAGAAAAATTGTGCTCTATTTGTTTAATAAGAAATATAATGCATTCCACTGTCATATAAATTTTAAAAATTAATAAAAAATAAAGTTAGTGTAGAATGAATGTATAATAAGTTAAAAGTTTATTTTACAGCTGAAGGGTGGAATCTAAAGGTGGACCCTGAGAGATTTATTACCTGATTAGCATTCTCTGAAGATGTCCCAGTTCAAGTAGCAATTTAAAATTTATTCCACTTAGTCATCCCTCCGTCAAGACTAAGACATTTCCTTTCCCACTTTCTCACCCTAATATTCTTACTATTAAAGAGAAAACAGGAGATGTCTGATATCCTAAATCTTTAACATATTTTGTTGTGTAGTATATGAGAAAGACCTCTGGGTAAAGTCTTGCTGGGTATAGAAGACTGAGTACCAATCTTGAAACATTAATGAACTAATTACTGTCAATTAGGGGCTTTCAAGTGATAATAATGAAAAGGACCACATTGTGGTACTGTCTCAGCCTCCAATGCCTCTCTGGTATAAGTGATGGATAATACTCATGCCAAGGAAGGTGTGTCTCTAGGCTTCACAGTCTCTCACCCGTAGGGTCCCATTCCCACTACTCTTTTCTTCTGTCCATGATATAAAAGATTCTAGATTCTAAGCTATTTTTGTGTAACTCTTTGAGACCTTGGGCCTAAAGCAAGAGTTAAGTTTTTCCACGATGTAACCTACAGTACTGCTTTTTTGTTTTTCAAAATCTTCCTTGCTATTTTATGCACACTTAATTTTAGGGATTAAGGTAATAAAAATAGAGTGTGTTCATCTTAGGTGTCTATCAAACATTGGAAAGAAAAACCAAAAAATTTAATGTGAGGACTTAAGTAATAATTCTTTCCCAAAAGTTATACATGCTTATAGGCATATACAATTTGACTAGTTATTTGTGTTAAAATTCAAAATTTATTCCTATGGTTAGTGTTTTTTTGTTTGTTTGTTTGTTTTGAAATATGGTCTTCCATGTATCTGTATCATGTTTACCCTCAGGTGAGCTCATCCTCAGATGCTTACCCTGGGATGCCCACAAAGAGTTTGATTCTGCAGCAATGGAGTATAGCCAAGAAATACACATTTTAACAAGCTCCTTGTGTTTACTTTAAGTGGCTTGAGAGTTTGCAGGCCTTGTGTTTAGAGAACTACACTTGTGTTCTAGTTCATCACTAATACTGGTTTAAGAACTATTAGAGTAAAATTTTTCCATCTATAAAAGTAGCACAGTGATATATATCTGTCTTCAACTGTTATGAAGATATAAATGGAGGTACTATACTGAAAGTTACTTGCTAGTCAATAAAAAACTAAAATTAAATTAAATTGTTATTAGGACCATGGTCCTCATAAGAGATGGATATATAGTAAACAAGTGAAAGAGAGGACATTTAAAATATAGTTGGCTTTGTCCTTGTCATGGCTGAAGACTGATAAGATTTTACCCTGTGATGCTGACATTTGGGAATGCCAGACTTACATACACATTACTACCCAAAGAGAGAGTTAAATCAGTTCACTCTCCTTTTCAGCTTTATAAGGTACAGTGTCACTATACCCTTCCCTCCTGTAACCCCTTTCCATTGATAAGAGAATCAACCTCTTCATTTTAACCTGAAAAATGACCATGTGCACATGATTCAGAGAAGGCACATTTCTAGCGTTTACTTTTGCTTAGCAAAAAAAAAAAAAAAATAGGAAATGTTCTCCAGAGCATCGTGAGTTAGGTAAAACTATAGGTATACACTCTATAACATCCTAAGAACAATAGTTGAAGAAGAGGCAAAAAAGAAATACAGAGAAATATCTTTCATCCATAATTAATAATGTGAATGAATTAGATTAGTATTATTTTCTTCCACCTTCTTGAAATAAACTATATAATTTACTATTCTTTTTTGACATTTTAAGTTATATATTTTTATACTTTGTTTCACTGGACAACTTAAATCATAGCCAGAAAATCAATCAGTTGTCTACCTGACAAAACAGTGAACATTCTTCTTTAATATTCAGAGTTGGAAAATAATCCCATCTACCCATTTCATTATTTATATTAATCAGATGGACTTTCTTTGAGCTCTACTGGTCTAAGGAGCAAAACTTTAATCTCAGTTGTAGATGTAGAGCAGGGTTTAAAGGAACAGACTAAGTAAACATTTCCTATCCTAAGACCATAAATATGACTAGAATTTTATATAGTCTGAAATATTTCAGGAACAAGTCCTTTGATTTTTCAGATCACATGGTCTGTTGTAAACTGAAATAATAATTATCTAGGTGAGCAAACTAAAATCAGTAGAACTACTGTTTGCAGGCCAGGTATGGCCACAGGAGTTTTTCAGAGGGTAAATGCTCTATGCCTGGTGTTCAGTTTTCATTCCTAAAGGAGAAGCTTCCTTTTCCCCAGGGAACAAGAGAGCAAAAGATACTGGTATCCACTACTTGAAAGCTACAAAATCCTGTGCTTCTAACTTCAGGAATTCCCCACACCTTCTCTCCTCCTTACCTAAAACTACTTTCTAAATCCATACACAACCTCACCATGTGCAGCACTATGGAACACCTCATTTTCCAAGGTTGGTGTCTCTTTACCAAGATGAGAAGGGAAGTAGTTGTTAATAGCATAAGGTAATTAATTTCCTTAATAATTACACTTATATAATCTAAATCTATACTTGTAAAGAAGGGAAGAGAGCAACAAATTATCTGGTATATCTGGTTTTCTAAGAATGTCTTTGCCTTCATTTTTGAAGGACACCATTGCTGACCATAGGTATCCTTGGTTAACAGGTTTTACTTTCAGGCCTGTAAAGTATGTTATTCAATTGCACTCCCCTTTTTCTTACATAAAAATCAACTGTTACCATTATTGGGATTTCCTTGAAAGTGATGACTTTTTGCAGCTTTCAAAATCTTTCGTTTTATCTTAATAATTTTTATTTTAATTGTAATGTGTTTTGGTGTTAATCTCTTTGTTTTTATTTGGAATTCACTGAGGCTTTTAAACATACAGATTGATGCTTTTCATTTACATTACATTTCATTTCATTTACATTACATTTCATTTTCATTTACATTTTCATTATTTACAGCCATGATTTCTTCAAATGTTTTCTCAGTATGAATATATTTGTACACTTAATGGTGTGCCATGTTTGTCTGTTTATTTTTTATTGTTTTTTTTCTGTTATTAAAATGAAAAATTAGGGGCTGGGGTTGTGGCTCATTTGTAGAGCGCTCACCTAGCACATGAGGGGTGCTGGGTTTGATCCTCAGCACCACATAAAAATAAAAATAAAGGTATTTTTAAAAATGCAAAATTAACCCATTTTTATGTTCACTTTTTTCTTCTACCAATTTTATTTGATTATAAGTTTGAACTCCATCATTTTTTATGATTAAGTCTCTACTGATATTCTTTATTTGATGAGAAATTTTCTTCATATCTTCCTTTAGTTTTTCAGATCTAGTCTTATTTAGTCCTCTGAGTATACATACACTTATAACAATTGCTTTGAAGAGTTTATTGCTAAGTTCAATGTCACAGGCCCTTAAAATACAGTTTTTATGGGGCTGAGACTGGGGCACAGTGTTAGAGGGCTCACCTGGCATGCATGAGGCAGTAGGTATTGTGTCCATCTACAATTAAATATATATGTATATTTTTTTAAAAACAGCTTTATTTTCTAGTATGCCCCCTCATAGTTTTTGTGAGTCGTGCTTCCTATTTCTTTGCATATCTGATAATACTTTGTCAAAATTAAGTGAAATTTTTAGATAATATATTATAGCACCTGTGGTTATTGATCCTTCCATTATGAGAGTCAGTGGTATTATTGTTTCCCTGAAAATGTATTTGCTCAGTGACTATTTCTATTTCTTCTATGATATTCAGCCTTAATGTACCTGCTGGGATTTTTTTTCTTATTTTTAACCTTTTAGCTTGGCTACCTAGATGTTACCATTGGATCAACATAAGCCAATTATTTATTAAAAATTGTAGTTAAATTCTCCTGACCAGTTACTATGGTACCTAAAAAAAAAAAAAAAAAAAAAAAAAAAAAAAAGTTGCCATCATAGTTCATCAGCTAGGTACTGGTAGCTTGTTTTTTTCTGTTCTAGTCACAGTATTGGCATACACACAGTGTTCAAGACTGCCAGGGACACATGTAATCTTGTTTCTAAGCCTGGCTTCCTAGGTGTTTAACTTTATCTCTCAATACTTTTTCTTTCAATACTTCATTTCTTAGAGGTTATGCTTAAATCTTTAGTGCCAATACAGTGTCAGCCCTTTGCTGATTGGTGTGGTTATGACCTGGGGTATGTCTTCAAGTCTATTCCATGGCCTTCCGATTGCTCTTCAGTGAGTACAATCTACCACTTTTCCACAATATTTATTACCCCAAAAGTATTGATGATCCCAATGGGACACTTTTCATAATCTTTTACACTGTTTCTCTCTCTTAAACTTATTTTTCACCTGTCTTATGTACTGGAGCTATGGGTACTTTCTTAATTGCTGCCCACCAAAATCTCCATTGCTTTTGACAACATCCTTCTAAGATTTCAAATTTTCCAAAAATTATTCCAAAATAATTTCTGTCCCCTAAACTAGAATTATGGACATTGTTTTCCTTAAGTTCTCCTTCTCTCACTTATCTCTTACTAAATCTCCACCATCGTGCAAAAGTCTGGGGTAAAACAAAACTCCACTTCTACACCTCTACTTTACCTGCATCCATAGTTGGGTATGGATCCCCAGTCTTGGCTAGCTCATCCTATCATGAAAACTTCATTTTACAAGTGAGTTGGAGAGAGAATGCTCAAAGCCTAGTATTCTCTGCTTGGAATAGAACTCTTACCCTATGTGTGTGGCCTGAAAGAAGTAAGAGACCTATTCCTCTCTCAATTGCATCTACCAAAAATAGAGCTTCAGTAGCATTGGGAACTGGAAGTGGGGGAAGGAGGATGTAAAATGGCAGCTTCTCCAGACAGGGATTTGGAGATAATGGGAATGTCTATTTTTAACACCCACATGGATTAGAGGTCTTATTTTCCTTAAGATAGACCTAAAGGAGGGGAGGGAACCACATATGGCTTAAGTCATAGAAACTCTCAGTATTCTTAATGAAGTTTAGCAGAATTTCATGAATATTTGTTTCTTCATTTTGTTAATGCCCTTAGGACAATTTTTTTAAATGTTCATGATTATATTTTATGCTTTTCTTAAGTTAAATGGTTTTCTTAAGTTAAACTGATTTTAGACAGGGTCCACCCTGCTGCTTATTCCTCTATTCCAAGAGTTATTTCCTAAATCTTAACATCTGCCTATTAATTTTCATATTTTTATTGGTAGATATAAATTTTAAAGAATGGTGGGTTTAATTGTGCCCTATTCATTCATGTTTATAACATGGTTTGATCAAGTTCAATCTCCATTTCTTTCCTTTACTCTCCCAGTTCTCCTTCCCTACTTCCCTTCTTCTATACTAATAGTCTCCTTTTTATATTATGACATCCCTTTCTAAAAATTCCCCTTTTTCTAGCTTGCACATAGGAGAAAAAACATGCCACACTTGTCTTTCTTAGTCTGGTTTATTTCATTTAACATGATGCTCCATAGTGTTATCAATTTTCCTACAAATAACATAGTATCATTTTTCTTTATGGTGACTACAGTTCCCTTGTGTAGATAGACCATATTTTCTTTATTCATTCACCTGCTGATAGACACCTACACTAATTCTATAACTTAGCTGTTGTGAATAGTGCTGCAATAAGCACTGGTATGAAAGCATCACTGAACCATGTTTACTTTAATCCTTTTTTTATAAAAACCAATGAGTGGTTTAATTGGGTCATGTAATAGTACTATTTTTAGTTTTTTCAGGAATCTCCATACTGGTTTGCATAGTCAATGTACTAATTTACCTTCTTGACAGCAGGGTATAAGAGTACCTTTTTCTCTGCTTCCTTTACAGCATCTGTTGTAATTTGTGTTCTTGATAATTGTCATTCTGATTGGCATGAGATGAAATATCAAAGTAGTTTTATGCATTTCCATGATTGCTTTCATATAATTGTTGGAAATTTTTATTTATTTTGAGAAGTGGCTGTTCATTTCAGTTGTCTACTTATTTAATGAGTTATTTCTTTTCTTTTTTGATGTTGAGTTCTTTATATATTGTGGCTATTAATCCTCTGTCAGAAGAATAGCTGGCACAGATTTTTCTCCTTTCTTAGGCTATCTTTTCACATAGATAATTGCTTCTCTTGATTTGTAGAACCTTTTTAATGATGTCATCCCATTGATTCTCATTATTATATTCTTAGCTATAGGAGAAGTTTTTAATGCTCTGCCTATATTTGTATGCTGAAGTGTTTCCCTTATGAATTCTCCAAACAGTTGCAATATCTTGTCTAATTCCTATGTCTTGGTCTGTTTTGAGTTGATTTTGTACAGACTGAGAGGGATCCAGTTTTCATTCTTCTACATATGAATATACAATTTTCTGAACGCCATGTTTTAAAGAGACTGTCTTTTCTCCAATGTATGTTTTTGGCACTTTTGTCAAGGATCAAGTGATCATACACATATGACTTTGTCTCTGTGTCTTCTAGTTACTCAGTCTATGTGTCTTTTTTTATGCCAGTGTCATGATATTTTTGTTACTATGGCTTTCTGTGTTGTAATTTGGTCTTCCAACATCACTCATTTTGCTCAGTATGACTTGGGTATTCTTGGTCTTTTTGTTCTTTCACATAAATTTTAGGACTTTTTTTAATATTAGTTGTTAATGGACCTTTATTTTATTTATTTATATGTGGTGCTGAGAATCGAACCCAGTGCCTCACATATGCTAGGCAAGTGCTCTACCACTGAACCACAACCCCAGTCCCTTGGGACGTTTTTTTCTAGTTCTGTGAAGAATGTGATTGCTATTTTAATGGAGATTGCACTGAATCTATAGATTTCTTTGGTAATATGGTCATTTCAACAATATTAATTTGGCCTATCCGTGAACATGAGAATCTTCCCATCTTCTCATGTCTTCTTCCTTTTTCAGCATTTTTAAATTTTCCTTAGAGATGTCTTTTACCTCATTTATTAGATTTTAAGAATTTTTAAAGTTATTGTGCATGAAATTGTTTTCCTGATTTCTTTCTCAGTGGATTCATTATTGGTGTATAGAAAAGCTATTAATTTTTGTATGTTGATTTTGTCTCCTGTTACTTTGCTGAATTTATCTAGAAATTCTAGAAATCTACTGATTACCTTTAGGATCTTCTAAAAATAGGATCATATTATCTGCAGATAGGGATAATTTGGCTTATTCTCCTAATTATATGCCTTTTATTTCTTTCTCTTGCTTGACTGCTCAGGCTAATATTTCAAGTACTAGGTTGAATCGGATTGATGAGATGGACAGCCTTGTCTTGTTCCTGATTTAAAAGGAGACTTTTTTTAGTTTTTCCTTATTCAATATAATTTTGGCTTTGGGATTGTCATATGTAGTCTTTCTAATATTGAAGGGAGTTCCTTCTATCCCAATTTTCTTCAGAATTTTATAAATCAAGAAGTGGTGTAGAATTTTGTCAAAAATTTTTTTCTCTATTTTTTGTAATATTTAAAACTTCCTCTATTTTTATAATATATTAAGAAAAAGTGGCAGATATGAATACTACTGAAATCCTTTCCTCTTTCTTCCCATCAGCAGTGTATAAAAGTTCACATTGTCAACAAAATTGATATTAAAAATATATTATTGTTGTTTTGATTGCATATTCTTATTTGCAAGTGTGTTTGAGCATATTTTGTGTTTTGGAGGCTTAGGGAAATAAATTAGAATAGTCTATTGAGAATAATTTGTCAGTATATATTAAATTTTCAATTCTCAGTTATTTACCTTAGTGGGGGGAAATAATATCAACACAAACCTATGAATCTGGTTGCTCATTATAGCATTATTTGCAATACAGAAAAAAACTGGACCAACATTACTACCCATTAATAATAGCACAGAAAAATAATAACACTTGTATTGTGAATTTATATGTACTAGTATGTTCCATAATTATTGCAAAGGCCCAATGTTCATAATAAAATATTCTAAATATACAAAATTATAAAGGAATTCTAAAGAAGTGAATCCTATAAACACAAGAGCTTCTGGAGAAGGGTCAGAAACTTCCCAAAAGCCACTTCTACTGTGGTTTTCCTTACCTTCCATACCATTCTTGGGATAGCTCTAGTAGATATATGAAGAACAAGCAAAGGCAGAAAATTTGTCCTGGCTTCTAGAAGGTGTGTAAGATGAACACACCTACGCAGATATCTGGAGCTATACATGCACTGTAAATGAAATTGGGAGTTACAGTTTGACAGGACTTCCACAGCATAGGAAGTATGCTACTCAGAATTTTCCAGAGAAACAGAATCAATACAGGTAAGAAGATGAGAAGGTAAGGGGAGAGGGATTTATTATAAGAAATTGGCTCACATGACTATGGTGACAGACAATCTGGAGAGTTGTGAGCCCAGGAGAGCTGATAGTGTAGTTTCAGTCTAAAGACCAGTAGGTTTAATATTAGGAAGATCCAGTGTAACAGATCAAGTCTGAAGGTACAAAAAATATGATATTCCAGTTCTAAGGTAGTCAGGTGAGAGGAATCCTCTGTTACTCAAGGAAGAGTCAAGCTTTTTGTTCTATTCAAGCATTCAACTGGCTGCATAAGGTTCACTCATATTAGGAAGGACAATCAATTTTATATAGTCTATCAATTCAAATACTAACCTATACCGAAAAATGCTTATAGAAACAACCAGAATAGCATTAGATCAAATATCTAGGCTCTAAGTTACTGTCTCAGTCAAAATGAAACATAAAATTAACTATCACATGAGAATTTAAAAGAAGGCAGTCTCAGAAGAAGGATGCTCATGAATGTCATCAGTGGGTCAGTTACAAGTGGTAAACAATTCCCACATCAAAACACTAACATCTAGGGAAGCTGCACAGCAGTGAATCTTTCATTATTACCATGATGTTCATGTTCAAGTTATAATAAGCAGTGACAATCAACCAGTAAGAAAATGACAGCTTTGGGCATTTAAGTTAGGAGGTATTTTTCCCCCTTTTCTCCACTCAAAGACACAAGAAGAGCTAACCCAAACTAAGAATTTAAAAAATGAATAAAATTCAAACCATAGCCTCTCTACTTTTCATGGCTGTAGTACTAGGGTCAATTGAATCTTCTGATTATCCCTTTGAATTTTATATTTGGCAATAGCTTTAAGCCAAAAGAAAAAAAAACACACTACTTGCTTGACTTCACATAAAACTGTTTGGACCATTCTCAGATAATTCCACAAAAACATCCTGAAGAACCTGAAAATATTCCAGGCCTAGTATCGTATCCTTTTCCCTTCCTTCACATTCAGAGTAATGAAATAACAAACATTCTAAGCAAAGTTATAAAGCATAACTGTCTATCACATTTAATTTCACATATGCTTAACTTTTCTGATTTTTATGTCATAATTTTGTTTTAGAAAACTGATAAGCAACATAAATAAAGACCTCTTTTTTCCATAGCTTTATTGAGGTAAAATTGATGTACAATAAAATAAACATATTTGAAGTATGTAAACTGATCAGTTTTGATATATATGTAACCAATACAATCAATATAAAAAGAATTTCCATTGCTTTGTTCTTAATTTCAATAAAGACCACTTAAGCAAGAGCAAGAAGTCTGGCTTTTATTTCTAGTTATATAACTTTGGAAAATTGTCATTTGAACATTTTGGCCTCATAATTCTTATCTTTAAATATTATAATTCATCTAAATCAGTTATTCTTAAATTTTCTGAGACATGAACTACTAAGATAATCATTTCAACCTTATCATTATAAGTTTCATAAAGCTATAGGTCTTCCCATAAGAATTATGCTCATACATACAAACTGATAAAATTTTGCCTGTTTAAATAGGACTTGGACTCTTTGAAGGTGCTCTAAATTAAAAGCCCTTAAACAATCTGCTAGTTTTTTCTCATCTCAAATTTTTCACAAAATTTGTGTCTTTGGAATCAATCAAGAGCTACCTTAGAGGAAGATAATATAAGTTTTCATATAACCTAGAAATTTAAATATAAAAAATAATAAAGCTCTGAACAAAAGGGTATGATTTTTCCCTAATCTTGGGTTTCAAGATGTTCAAAGCTTAAGAATTGTTTATAAAACTGAAAATTGTTTCCAAGCATCATTTAGATAATTTAGTCAGTGAATATAAATAAGATATAGCAAATATTTTGAGCTAAAAGTTATACAGTCTATGATGCAGCTAATCAACTCTGCCATTGTAAAATGAAAGCATCCACAGATGCATAACAAAATGAGTGTGGCTGAGTTTCAAACAAAAATTATTTACAAAAGCAATCAGTGGGTGGTATTTGGTCCATAGTTGCTGGCTAAATACATGGCTAACATTACCTTTAAATCTCTCACTCAATTTTGTTTAACACCCTTGTTTAATGTTTCACCCTAAACCTAATCCATTTATACTTATTTTTTTTCTTAATATTGAGGTCTACACAACATTGTAGTCCAAATTCATTATTTTTTTTCTGTACAAATTTTAATTAGGAAAACATCAAAAAAATATAATTTTATTTAAAAATATATTGTGATTTTAGATATATGAAAGCCACAAATCCCTAAGATTCAGTCAATGATCCTATTTAGTCTAATATTGAATCCAAATTTCTTCTATTCTTTCCAACAGGAAAATATGTTAGAATATAACTTCACTGTCAGACATCACTAACATAAGGAAAGTGGCCATAAAAGTTAACATGCTGTTGTCAGTTTGGTTCATCTAAATCTGCATTAAAAAAAAACAGATGTAGTGACTGAAAATTTTACAACCACACATGAAATCAGTTCTATTCTTAGACCTTTAAAAGTGATAAGGAAGACTTCCACTAATATTGAGGGGAGAAAATGCTCCATCCATCATTCAAAGGAACTTTTCTGTGTTTAAAATACTTTCTATGGGTAAGAGAATCCATTATCTATCCAATGAATGATAAATGGAATAAAAATTTTAAATTCACAGTGTCAAAAATCTTTCCAAATGTCACTATACCTGCATTACAGCTAGCAGCATCAATCTGAGAACTTGCTATCTTTGTTCCTTATTTTTAAAAAGACTGCTTATCCCCAAATCTCTTTATTGAATATACAAGTTTAGTGTTTCATAAGTTTGTCTCTAAAAAACACTGCATTCTTCTGAGTGTAAAGATTAATGAGAATGACAATTAAATTATTTTGGTTTTCAGAGGATTTCCCAGATTAAACACTCCATTCTGTTACATGAGAAACCCACAATTTATTTTTCAGTGTTCAACAGTTGATGTCCTTTTTATATAGTATATTTACAATATCAATCAATTATTTTCATTTTATACTTATTTTAAGATAAAGATTCTGAATGTTAATTAAAACCCAGGTCTAGTTTCTGCCAAGGAAAGATTAAACCTTCTTTTTCTTAAATAATCTTTTTCTGGTAATAGCTTAATTTATATCTTATGTAAGGTGTCATGGATGAGGAAAAATACTTTCAGCTCATAGAAATTTTATACCCTGAATATTATTTTTCCAGATCTCACAAATCTGCTAAGATCTCTCCACCAACATTTTTCTTCTTCTCCTTCAATAATCTAAACTGCCATTTCTCTGGATCTCTCCCTAGAGCCCTAAATATTATGATGAATCAATTTTTTTCCTCTCAAGTTCTTAATTTTCTTCATTTTTCCTTTTGTTACATTTTACGCCTCTATTGCATTTTGTAATATTGATTAGAAATAAAAAGTAAACAAAAACTAATTCAGCTAGTAAAGAAATTTATTGGTCTGCAGTCTTTTTGACTTTTCTGTTTGCTTTATTATCTCCTTTTTAAGTGATCCTAATATTTCTTTTTCCCTTTTAAGTTTAGCTAAGTCAACATTTTTTATTTCCCCAATCTGTGAAAACTCATTACTAAGTTTCTCAGATTAGAATTTTCTATATATCCCACTAAAAATTATTGGTTTTTAAGTGTTTGATTGGCTTGTCTGTTTCAAACCAAATTGTCTCACATTTGTCTTTATCACAACAGATATATGTGTACTGAAATATCCAAGGTCATAATCAATGACTATGTCTGCACATATTTGGGGTGCCTTTTTAATATTAAAAATGACTTGACCTCCCCACAGTCAGCACAGTGATCTGGAAGACCAGACTTATCTACTCATTTTTAGCACTCTGATTGTTTATGAGAGATGACATGGCAAATCATGGCACAGATTTCATCTGTTCAACTTCCTTTATTTAGAAGAGCTTCTCCACTAAAACAGGAAAACAGTACACATATGTGTGCACACATATCCATCAAGTAATTTCATTATTTCTCCCATCTTACAGATAATGAGGCTGAAGCCACATGACTAATTTTCTTGAATTCCTAAGAACCATAAGTAGTGGATCTGTGATCCAAGCCCTTATAGGCCTGCTTTCAATACACCACAATTTCTAATAAAGCATGTCTCTGTCTCCTAAAGGAAAAATATATTGCATCAACTCTGTCATAATCATTTAGGAGAAATATTTATATATTCTTCATCACTAAATTTGGGGACTTTAAAAGTAAAATTTCTATTTTTACTAGGGAGTTTTCCACAATTTTCCTACCTCATTCTCCCAAAAATTTCAACTGAAATAAACTTATATATTCAAAATTTCTTTGTTAATCTAAGAAGCATTTACTGAACATCTGCTTGCTAACAATATGTAAGATGTTGAGGAAATATCAAGATGAGATATAGGCTCCATCTTGCACACACCAAGTTTCCAATTGCTACATCTCCCTGTATAAGAATGCTTTTTCATCTGTAAAACAAGTAAAATTATAGTACCTTCCTCATTTACTTTTCCTGAGGATGAAGGAAACGGCCATTTAAAGAGATTAGCCTAGTGCTGGTAATAGTAGATGTGCAAAGATGACTAGTTAGTGTATCATTATTACAAATTCCAAGAAACAGGAAATAAAAGTGAATAACTATTGAATTTTTAATATGTACTACATACTATGTCAATCATGCTCTCATGTGTCATCGTATTTATTCTTTATATAACAACCTTTAAAAATTTTGTCAGTGAGCACTAAGTCAAGTTTTCTCAGGCTTAGAAGTACAGAAAATCTTGCTGCCCTTGATATGTAAAGTAAAAAACAGTACATGAACTCTGAAAGAAAAACTACTCACAATCATTTGCCTGACATCTAGAACTAAACCAGAGAGAATACATGAGAATTAGAAGGTTGGGAAGATCTAGAAATTACAAGAATAACTGTGTTTATGGGGCATTTATCCCATACCAAGCAATGTACTAAGTACCCTTCAGTACTTTTTTCTTGACTTTCCAAGACACGGGTAGAGTTGAAACTTGATACCAGGCTTTTCTGATACACATATATGTACTATTGGAATCCCAGAAGGAAATATCAGCAGTTCCTGTCCAATCCCTATTTGGAGAAGAGTACCATTGCCAGAGGAGTTCTAATGAATTTCTTAGTTTCTATGATTGAGATAACCACATAGTACGCATATTGGTAGAAGTCCAGCCAATCTGTTATAACCATTCAGCCTGGAATCTAGAACTGGGGGTACTAGAAAGCAGAAACCATAAAACTGCTATAGCACATTGAGTTTTAAGTACTACTGTATGGAAGGTGCACTAGTGACTACAGTGACCTGTGCCGACTATAGCTACAGGCTGTGGTATCCCTGCCTTCTGGGTTCCTTAGTATGACTTTGACACAGTCTTACTTTACTCCTGCCTATTTCAGGTTCTGGGTCCCCAACTATCTATGATCTCACAAGTCAAACAAAAAAGCCTTTTAATACATTCTTTTCCTGCTTATATTGGAACACTGACTAACACAAACATTGTTGACAACATATCTTAAGGAATCTCTGTGGGAATGATTGAATGAAACTATCTTAACCTTTTCCAGTAAAAGAATTTTCATGTAATTTACTCTCGTTGTTGTTGTTGTTCTTCTTCTTTTTGAGAGAGAAGTGAGAGAGAGATAATTTTTTAATATTTATTTTTCAGTTTTCAGTGGACACAACATCCTTCTTTTATTTTTTATGTGGTGCTGAGGATTGAACCCAGTGCCCCGCACATGCCAGGCGAGCGCGTTACCGCTTGTGCCACATCCCCAGCCCATCTTTGTTCTTCTTACAAAGCAAACTTTTGATCAGGATTTGGTTTCAATCAATTGAAAAATTATGAATGAGCCAGCTGACATAAGAATTACCATTCTCAGCATGAATGCTCCTCAAGTGAAAACATTTGCCTTCTCACTTTTTGACATCAGTGTCAGGAGCTTGCTTTTGACAAAAAAAAAAATTTAAATTTGCTTTTGAAAACTGGATTCCCTCTAATATGCTAACAATTTGCATGCCTGAGAGTCAGAAAAAGAGAATTTTGGAGAATTCGCCAAATAACACCACCAATATAACCCCTTTGGGGGAAAAAAACAAAAAAACTAGCTATCTCCCAACAATAGTTATTAGCACAGCCTTGTGTTCCTCCAGATATTTTCATGATGAAGTGAATACAACAGACTAAGTACAAAAAAAAATCTTTTAGATAACTATCAAAATATGACAATGTTTAAGTTTCAGAATTTATGATTCACAAATAGCCCAGTGTCAGGAATTTACCAAGTTCTTATGGTATCACCAAGTTCCAAGATCAAAACTTAATGTAAAACAATAGAGGACAGATAGGATGGTGAAGTAAGCTGAAAAGTATGGGGAACTAAAAGGAAAATATAAAATCATGTGTAAGAATGTCTATGGTTAGCACAGAAAAGGACTATAAAAGAACAAGTTGACAATGACTGAGGGGGAGATAAAAGGAGACAAAATTTTCAAAGAGCGACAAGATAGAAAGGAATGCCAGCTTACACAGGTGAATAAGGAAGGATCCCAGGACAAATATCATAGCCAAACTTTAACTAGTTCCTTGAAACATTTCATATAGGAACATAAAGTCCAATCAACGAGCCTGAGATTCAGTGGACAGCTGACACGGAACCTATGAATAAGGAAACACTGGTGATGAAGGGACCAAACTTAGAGCTTTGAACTGGAATTATTAGAAAATGAGGCTTAAGAAAAGGAAAAAGAAGGAGTTTGTAATTTCTGTCAATCTCCATCATACTGTGTAAAATTTGAGACTGTTTCATATTGTATATAGTTCTAATCCCTTGAGATACTAAATTTTAATTCAAATGTACTGAAAATACATGATATTTTATTTATTCCTGTTTAAAAAGTCTTGAAATTTGGGGAACATTAAATAATCTCAGTTTGTTCTACCTCCAAATACAAGCAATCACATTAGTAATGGAAATATCTAGGTCCTCAAATAAGATTTCATATATTCAGCTGTCCAACTGTAAATGCCAATTTAACATTATTTTTATAGCTTCTGTTTTACTCATTTTAAGAAGATATCAAGGACTTCATTTTTTTAACTGAATTTCTGCTAAGAAATTAGTTGTTTTTACCCATCGCAGAATCAGCCAAACTTTTAGGCTTAGCACAAAGCTGTCTGTTGTGCTTTGTTATTTAAAACAGCTCACCAAGACAGCCCAATATCTTATATCAGTGACTTTAAAAATGTATGAGGATGTGTTCATACAATATTGTCACACAGTTTTAAGACCCATCCATCTTTAAGAATTATTCTCCTAAATCTGCCCCTGTGCTCTCAAGTCATTGTAAAACATACAATTTCAGATTCACAGCATCTTAAAAGCTTCCAAGAGTTAAAGCTTTGGAAGCTTTTAAAATGGTTTATTGATCTAAAACTCCTGTTTGGAAGGTCTATTTTATGTTTCCCACTTACAATTGCACTGTCTATAGTAATCAATATTCTTCTGTCTGCAATAATCTATATTCTTTTTAAATCTGACAATTTTATTTTCCAACACACTTAGTTTTTTCTCTTATTCCATCATTTTGATTGTGTTCTGTTACAGCTTAAGGACAAAAATAAGTAAAGAGGGGAGGGGCAATTGTATAAAAAAATACAACGATTTATTTTATATTTTAACTAAGGTAGTTGCTATAAATTTTCTACTTAAAGATGGCATCAGTGAGAGAATTCATTGACTACAACTAATCAGATTTTTCTAAAACCTCAATAGCCAAAGTTAATTGACATTGTTAACTTCAGATAAAGGACTAAAGTGAGTTTGAATAAGTTTGTTTTATTTTGAAAAAAATCATCAAATTAAAACTAATTTACTGCATTATTCCTAGAAAGTAAGAAAGCAAAAAACTAACAAGGTACAAATTGAACATCCCTAATATGAAAATCCAAGATTGTATGAAATCCAAAACTTTTTAAGCACCACCATGATGCCAGAATCAGAAAATTTCACACTTGACCTATTTAACTGGTCTCAGTCAAATGTAGGCACATAAAAAAAATTACATAAAATTACCTTCAAATTATGTATATAAGGTATAAATGAAACACAAATAAATTTAGTGTTAAACTTGGGTTCCATCCATAAGATATCTCATCATGTATATGTGAACATCCCAAAATCTAGAAATATCCAAGATCCAAAAATATCCAAAATCCAAAATAATTCTGATTCCAAGCATTTCAGATAAAGAATAGTCAATTTGTACAACTTAGCATCAACACTTTACCCCCTTCTCAAAAATGTAACCCTTCTCAGTTTTTAATTATTATTATGTATTATATTTGTATTTGAAAATTTACATATTTTTTGTGCCACTTAAAACATAATTTGGCAACAGGTAGTACTGCTTCATAATTAGTTATCCCAACTATATAAATGAAATAAAAATTAAAAATATAGTGACAACACAGATATCATAATACAACACATGAGTTCAAAGATAATTATATATCTTTATTCAGAATATCTTTGTATAGGGACAAGTGCATGGAGTACTGCATACGTGGCATACATAAAGGGCACCTGAGTGGCAAACCACTCTCCTTGTGCTATGCATGAGCAGCAGGGTGGTGTTTACCCAGTAGGCACAGAACAGCACATATTGCAGAACAGCACTTACTCCATGGCCAACTCCTTGAATGGTTGCTGCAAGCACAGTTGGCAAGGAATTGTATTGGTGGCTGCCTATAATCTGCTTAGCGACTGCCCAAGTATATATACATGGTAACTATGCAATAAAATCAGACCTGCTTCCAACTTGGTCTCCGAAGGTCTTGAATCATGACTCCACAGCCACACTCTCCTCTACCCTGTTCCGTGGACCTCCTCAGTGGACGAGAGAGAGCCCACACATCTTTGTAAGACAGTCACTAGAACACTGTTTTAGAACCTTCTACTCACAGTTATATAAATAAAATACCATTGAAAATTTAATAAATATCTATCACTCATGCCAAGTGCATACAATACACTCATGAAATATAAAGCCCCAATGTTAAAACACTGATTACACAGATAAAGTTTTATGTCTTTATGTACACTTTTTAACACAGATCCTATTTACATTTCTTTGACTTATTTTTTTTATTTAGAAATTATATTGGCTCCATGAAAATCATATTGATTTGGCTCACTATTATGACTCATAATGCCACATGGTAGTTGACACAGACTGAGCTCCCATTAATACCTAATGAATGAATAAGTAAAGAGGCACATATATTTGTCACACATATTTCTCATAAGTCTCCGGTGACCCATTTTGTCAGACCATTTGAATGCCTTTGAGATATACCAAGAAAGAACAAACGAAAAATCAAAGAAATTGGGATTTAGTACTTTGTAACGATGCACAGCTATAGTAATTTCTCTCTGCTGCTCCCAAACTTCATTCTAACCAACGATTTCTACCATCACTTACACACACACCCTAAATTGACTGTATCAGTTGCAAAAAAACCACTGCATTGTTGAGACAAACAAAATAAGAAAAATAGATATTTTAGTCAGCTTTTTCACAGTTGTGACTAAAAGACCCAACCAGAACAACTGTAGAGGAGGAAAAGTTTATTTGAGAGCTCACAGTATCAGAGGTCTTAGTCCATAGAAGGCTGGCTCCATTCCTTGGGGCTCTAGGTGAAGCAGAACATCCTAGTGGAAGAGTATGGCAAAAGGAAGCAGCCTACAGGATGATCAGAAGGCAGAAAGAGAATCCACTCACCAGATACAAATATACACCTCAAGGCCATGCTCCCAATGCCCACCTCCTACAGCCACACGCAATCTGCCTTCAGTTACCACTCAATTAATCACATCAGGTGATTAATTCACTGATTGAGTTAAGGACTCTCGTAACCCAATCATTTCTTCTTGACCTTCTTGCACTGTCTCACATATGAGCTTATGGGGTCAACTCACATCCAAACCATAGCAATAAGGAGGAGTCTATAATATTAAATTAATAAATTGAATCATCATGCTGATTTAGTTATCTTTTAAACTTCCCTCCACCAAATTCATATATTTTAACAACCATTATTAAAATACTAATTACTAAATGATTTTCAATTAAATTCCTTGGCATTATACCATGCCCAAAGAGTACAATTACACCAATACTAGATGTGGCTTCTAAATTGTCTTTAATAAAGAAATCTCTGCGGCCACTGTTTGATCAGAGTTAACAATGGTGTAGAAATCTGTTTTCACTTACTGGTCATGCTCTATCTTATTATATTCTTACCAGATTTAAGGACACATGTTCTTCCTTCTACAGTAAAATAGCTAGAATGATTCATATATACAATACTACATAAAACTAAAACACATTCCACATATTGTTGGAAGGCACACAGAAAGCATGTTGAGAATTTCAGAGACAAATTTCAGAACATTTCAATACTGCAGAAATTGGGCCAAAATATTAATGTTTATAAACATTTCTTAGTGTATATTCTATATTCATATTTAAATGTATGAAGAAATTCTTTTTGTCATATCACAACACCTAGACCCCAGATTATGGTTCCTAAGTGCTATTCTGCAATAAAAAATTATGATTTTTATTACAGCATTATAGTTATATAATTGGGCTCACTTTGACATAATCACACATGCATGGAATTTGAATAATTCCATTTCGGTCTCTGCGCCCCCAACTTTCCCTCCCCTCCTCCTGGCCCCTATTCTCTTTCTACTCTACTGATCTTCCTTTCACTAATTTAGCATTTATTTTTTGTGTTGTGCTTTACACATAAAGGTGAAATTCTCTGTGGTGCATTTATATATACACATAATGTAATTTTGATGTATTGATTTAGCATTTCCTCCCTTCCCACCTCCTTCGTCTACTCCACTGATATTCCCTATATCTTTATGATACAATGTCCCCTCCACCTTATTACCTTTATTTTTCTCTAGCTTCCACATATGAGAGAAAATATGTGTATATATGCCTCATTTTCTTAATCCATTCATCTATTGATCGGAATCTGAGCTGATTCCATAATTTGGCTATTGTGAATTGTTGCTATAAATATTGAAGTCACTCTAGTATGCTGATTTTAGTTCTTTTCTATAAATACCAAGGAGTGAGATAATTGGATAATATGGTGGATCCATTTCTAGTCTTTTGAGAAATCGCCATACTGTTTTCCAGAGTACTTATACCAATTTGTAATCCCACCAATAATGATGAATGTCCTTTTTCCCCCAACATCCCCATCAGCATTTACAGTTTTTTGTATTCTTTTTTTTTATTTTCCTGTGGGTACCAGGGATTGAACTCAGGGGCACTCAACCACTGAACCACATTCCTAGCCCTATTTTGTATTTTATTAGAGACAGGGTCTCACTGAGTTGCTTAGCACCTCACTAAATTGCTGAGGTTGGCTTTGAACTTGAAATCCTCTTGCCTCAGCCTCCAGAGCTGTTGGGATTACAGGCGTGAGCAACTATACCCAGCTTGTTTTTTTATATTCTTGATAATGGCCATTCTGACTGAAGTGACAAAAAAAATCTTAGTATAATTTTGATTTTAATTTTCCTGATTCCTAGAGATATTAAACATTTTTTTCATATATTTGTTGGCCATTTGTATTTCTTTTTTTGAGAAATCTCCATTTAGTTCTTTTGCCCATTTATTGATTGGGTTTTTTGTTCTTTGAATGTTACATTTGTTGCATTCTTTGTGTATTCTGGGTATTAATCTCCTTTCCCAGGAGCATCTGGTAAAAATTTTCTCCCATTTTATAGGCTTTCTTCATGTTCTTAATCATTTCCTTTGCTGTGTAGAATGTTTTTAATTTGATGGCATCCCACTTATTGATTCTTGGTTTTATTTCTAGAGCTTTTGTGTTCTTATTAAGAAAGTTGATTTCTGTACCAGTATGATGGAATCTTGATCCTACATTTTCTTTCAGTGTTTGCAAAATTTCTGATCTAATTCTTAAGTCTTTGACCTATTGCTGCAGTCTGGCTGGACACAAATCATGAGCCACTTGTAGATTCAAGCAGGAACGAACTTTATTTTTAGAACCCACTCAGCAAGCCGCCTGCAAACTCCAGGAACTCCGAATGAGCTCAACCAGAACTCAACCAGCCCACGCGAACTCTCTAGGAACTCCACAAGAGCTTCATCGGAACTCAATGGGAACTCCGCAAGAACTCAAAAATAGCGGGCACCCAAGGCAGCAGGAACCGTCCCTTCTGGCACAGTGCCAGGCACCATCTTGACCTGGCCATGGCTCTCAACAACCCATTTTGATTTTGACTTTTCTGCAGGGTAAGAGATAAAGGTTCAGCTTCATTCTTCTACATTGTATATCTAGTTTTCCCACCACCATTTTGAAAGCGGCTAATTATTCTCTGACATGTATTTTTGGCACCTTTGTCAAGTATCAGATGACTTTAAATACATGAGTTTATCTCTGTGTCTTCTACTTTACACCATTGGCCTTCATGTCTGTTTTGATGCCAATACCATACTGTTTTGTTACTATAAAATTATACTACACTATAATTTGAGATTGGGTATTTTAATGCCTCCTGTAAAGCTCTTCTTGCTCAGGAATTCTTTGGCTATTATGGGTCTCTTATTCTTCCAAATGAATTTAAGAATAGTTTTTTACTAGTTCTGTGAAAACTGGCATTGGTATTTTGAGGGGCATTGCACGAATATGTAGATTACTATTGGTAGTAGAGTCATTTTGACAAATATTACTTCTATCTATTCAAGAACATAGAAGGAGACTGGGGATGTGGCTCAAGTGGTAGCATGCTCACCTGGCATGTATGGGGCCCAGGTTCGATCCTCAGCACCACATACAAACAAAGATGTTGTGTCTGCCGAAAACTAAAATAAATAAATAAATAAATAAATAAATATTAAAAATTCTCTCTCTCTCTCATTAAAAAAAAGACATAGAAGGTCTTTCCATATTCTAAAGTCTTCAATTTCTTTTTTCAGTGTTCTATAATTTTCATTATAAGATCTTTTACTTCATTGTTTAGATTAATTCCCAAGATTTGGTTTGGTTTGGTTTTGTATTTTTTTTTCTTTGGGGGGGGGGGTTATTCTGAATGAGAGTTTCTTTCTCAGCAAAATCACTGTTGGAGTATCAGAAAGCTATTGAGTGTTGATCTTGTATCCTGCTCTTTGTTGATTTCATTTATTAGTTCTAGAATTCTTCTGGTAAAGTTTTTTTGGGGGGATCTTCTAAATATGGGATCATGTCATTAGCAAACAGAGATCATTTGGCTTCTTTTCCTTTTTGTACCCCTTTAATTTCCTTCTTTTGCCTGATTGGTCTGTCTAGAGTTCTGAGAACTAATTGAACAAAAGTGGTAAAAGTGAACATATTTGTCTTATTCCTGATTAAAAATTGGTTTTAATCCTAAGTTTAAAAATATAAAAAGTCAACAACTTTTAATTAATTTTCAAAAACATTGATTGATATCAGGGAAAGTGAAATTAATTGTTCAATTTCATTGAAAAAATTTTATATAATTTGAGATCAAGAATTATTTTTCATGAATTATTTATCAAAAATTTATATATTCATTAAGACAACAATTAGAATCAAACATTAATCTAAATTGATAAATCAGACTTGAAGCTTCAAAATAAAAAGGTATATTCAATCATGTTATTCTTACTAAAAATGTTAATACATTAATTATGCTAGTGAAAGCAATTTTTCAGTTATTGATAAAAAATGATATTGATATTTATTTCACTTCTTTAACCTTGTGTTTTTATCACAGTTTTAAACTGTAAGTAATATATTACTACTATATGTATAAATTTCTTCTCAATATCTATCCATATGCTGCAGGTCTTGCTCAAAAATAGAACACTGATAAAAATGATGAATCCAAAAATTTAAAATATCAATCCTAAATCCACATGTCCTGTGTTCTATGAGAGTAGTTCTTGTCTGAAAGTTTTAAGAGAAGACAAATGGGAGAGATTTGATAAGCTGATTATAAACCACATTTTATAATCCTTATCTTCCCACATCAGCAAGAAATTGCTTTTGTGGGATGCTTGTTGTTCCCAGATCCTTATCAAGCCAATGTTTTGTAATGTAATTTAGAGCAACTGTTAAAAAGAAAGACTTCCCAGAAGTGTGTCCCCCCCACACCATTTTTTTTTTAATCATTCAACCTCTTCATATATAGGATTGGATATCCTGCTTGAGAGGGAAATTAATTATACCAAGACAGATTGTTTTCCCTCTAAGAAGAGCAAAAATGCAACTTGGAGGGAGGGGGGAAAAAGCCATGAAAATGTAGACACTTCAGAAGATTCTGAGAAGTCAGTAAAATAAGAATTTTTTCACAGGAGTACCAGAAAAGGATCCTGGGAAGCCTGACAAATTATCCCAGACCTGACCTTAAGAGGATAGGTAGACTTCCAGAATCAGAGAGCTAGATACAGGGGCACATCACCTAATTTTCTGACCCACTCTATTTCCTGTGTCTCCCAAACACACTTAAAATGGTCTTGACTTGGGATAAAGTAAACAAACTCTTTCATGATCAAATATATCACTCTGGGCAACTTAGGCAAATAGGTGATGAACAGGACAGACAGAGGAAGGTAGTATCTTTTTCTCCTGGATATTAGGAAGTAGAAAGATCCAGCTAAAAATCTTGTATGCTGTCTCCTTGATCATTCTTCCAGCAAAGAGCTGGATCCACATCTGTAAGGAAGAAGAGAGAAGATAAAGAGAAGAAAAAAGAAAGAGGAAGATGTAACCTAGTACTCAAGTTACATCCATTGATCTGGTGACTATGAAATTGGAGATATTTCACCAATTCTTTTAATGATTCTAGTCTACCCCAGCTGCAAGACTCTAGAGGAGAAATGATAGAATGACAAACTGTCACTGACTTGAGAAAAATAAGGAGATATCACAACTAAATACAATGTAGGATATTAAGTTAAATTCTGGAATGGAAAATGACATTAAGGAAAATTTAGTGAGATTCTAACAAATTATATAGTTTTAAAATGTCACATCATTGTTAATGTCTTCAATTTTTAAAGTTGTAACATGGTTATTATATCATCCCTAAAGCAAAGAGAAATAGTAAAACACCATGTTTCTGAACATCTCCTTTCTGTTCCCAGGAAAATAGCTAATTCAAGGAAACAAGGAGAACAAGTCGGCTAGAAAGTCCAGATATGAACTGTCTTGAAAGACACTGGCCTTCTCTTGTGCACACTGGGAACTAGGGAAAGTTAGTGTTATCTATAGAAAGCTACTTTCTTGCATGATTACCAGAACAGTTGCTCCTTAGGATTCTGGAAACAAACAAGTAAACTAAAAAAGCTACTTCTGATGATGTCACTGCTTCTGCAGCCTAACAT